>NW_028249006.1:0-116432 GCF_964263255.1 Lissotriton vulgaris | reverse complement strand
AAACCTCATCATGACACAATTAAACTACATTGTGTTTCGGAAACTTTACCGATTCTGTAAATTTACCGATTCAGATGTTTTTGGTTCCCCTACATCCCATTTGCCCAATACCGGTCGGTAACGGCCGAAATTCAGTAATTTCGGCCGTTTCCGACCGGTATTGGGCCACCTACATCTGGATCTGGTTCTTAGTATTTTATATTGAAAGAATTTGCAAAAAACTAAACATTTTAATGGGAAGGTTGGTGCTGCATCTCCGTGACTAACTTTTAAATGATTAGGTTTATTTCGCAGTACGAAGCTCCTGCTCCTGCCAGGGCCAGATTGAAAACCCAAAGCAGCCTTGGCAAATGATTTTAGACCAGTCCCTATACGGTGCACCCCAAGTGCAGTGAGTGAGCCTGACCACTACAAAGGGGGTTTTAGGAGGCTCTCCCCTCAAGAATATTAGGAAACAATGGTGCATTCTACAACACATTTATCATTATATATTGAATTGTATTAGCTTTTAAGGAATAGTAAATGATAACCTTACTTTGCACCAGGATACAACAATCTTTGTTGGGGTTCTTCAATGATTCCCTTATTATCACCCTCCAACAGTTTCTCTCATTTCACCATAGCCCTTCAGTCACATGTATTTAATTTGTTTTATAACATCTCACATACCATTGTAGGATGTCAGAGCACTTTACATCACACACATATAGAGACAATTAATCATACGTGTAAATCAGTGTATAGAAAATATTGCATAAGGCAAAGGCAACTACAAGGTGTAGGATTCACAAGTCATTCAGACTGGTAGGCATTTTTAAAGAGTGCTTGGTCTGGAGAAGCACAAACTCAGGATTCAGAACATAACCAAGTGGTTAGCATTGACTTTAACAATAAAAATGTTTTTCAACCCAAATAAACCTTTGTAGCAGCATCAGGATAGTGAAAGAGTGGGGAAAAACATGTTACTAACTTGTACCATGCAGTTTGTAAGCAACTCTTTGATAACAGTTTATAGGTCACTGTGCTATATTACGATTGTCACTTATGAACTGCACAGTAACAAAAGATTATCTGTGACAAAAGCAGTAACCCACTGACCTATGCACATAAAATACTGTTTAGGTCTCGCCTAGCGTATTGCGTAAGCAATCGCTATGCGAGAGCTGCTCCAGGAAAGCTTACCAAGAGGGTTTTTGAATGCGGATTATGTACAGTGCATGAGCTCCGTGCGCGCCCTCCCCATTTGCTCCCTGCCCCCCTATCAGACTTGAAAGGAAGCCGCTCGCACGCCACCATTCCACCATTTTTCTGTGCCTCGCATCACTTCACAGGCTCCCACCCCATCAGACTTCAAAGGAATGCGCCCCCCACCACAGCAATGCAGAGAAATTGATCCAGCATGAGGCTCAACACCCTCGTGTCAGCGGCGTGGCTCATCTCACCTTTGAAGAGTGACCATCACTTTCACATTCCATCTGTCACTCTCCCGAGGGTTCCCCATGAGCGCCGCTCCCCCAGCAGACATCACACTCCTGTGGTCCAGCTTTGAAGCGGCGCGGGCTCAGATGACAGGAAATTAAGAATCGTCTTCAAACAAAAACTACACTCCATTGGTAGCAGGGACAATTTCCTCTTCGTCTCCTCCCTCTCCATTCTTCACTCTCTTATCCCGGCGACCTCACAACATCCGTTATTTTGTTGGGCGTAATATTTTGTTGTTGTTGCAACTTTTATATAGCTCGAATTCGACCCGAACGTTTTGGAGCGCTTTACAAAAGCACCAATTACATTACACAAGGACACATTCGGTTTCGGTGAGCACGAGGACATTAAGTGATTTGTTAAGACTCAAAGTATGTTGAGCCGACGCCGAGACTCTAACCTTTTTTCAATCTATTCATTTTTTGTACAATCCCATTGGGTTTTCCTTTTACCCTTATTTTCATTCCTTTTAATTTTTCACGTTGTATTTCAATTCACAACTTTTCGCCTGTTTCTTATTCTTTGTGCCTTTCTTCCAATATTTGTCTTTCTTTTTCGTCCTCTTCACCATGTTAGTCATTCCCTCTTCTCATCCCTATATTTTTCTTTTACTTTCAGGGTTTGCCTCTTACTTTCTTTCTTTCTTTCTATTCAGTTCTTTCACTTTCTCTCTTTCTTGCTTTTTTGTAGTCCTTTATCTTTATTTCTCTCTTCTCTCTCAGTGCACTTCTATGGTAATGCGTTATTTATATGACACAGGATTCACAAGTACTAACAAAGGTGCACAGATTCACAGTCACTGCACCAGTTTTGCATGTGAGAATTTCACTCTGGGGTTATATTCAAGGATGACACACATTCTGCTGCCTCTTCTGCTGGATTTTATCCCAGTGGGATGCAGCTCTTGTATTCTTCTTCAAGCTTAAAGAAATTCTGCCTTCTGTGTTACTGATCCGTGTCTCTTTATAGGTAGGGCATGTCTGTCAATGGTGTAGTCTCCTAACACTCGCGGCCTATCGAGATATGCACACTCCTTCAGGCCTGCACGCCACACACTGCTGCACGCCTCACTCTGCTGCACGCCTCACACTGCTGCACGCTGCACACAGCTGCACGCCTCACACTGCTGCACGCCTCACACTGCTGCACACTGCTACACGACACACTGCTGCACGCCTCACACTGCTGCACGCCTCACACTGCTGCCACTGCTGCATGTCTCACACTGCTGCACGCCTCACACTACTGCACACCACACACTGCTACACTCCTCACACTGCTGCACGCCTCACTCTGCTGCCACTGCTGCACGCCTCACACTGCTGCCACTGCTGCAAGCCTCACACTGCTGCATGCCTCACACTGCTGCACGCCTCACACTGCTGCACGCCACACACTGCTGCATGCCACACACTGCTGCACGCCTCACACTGGTGAACGCTGCACACTGCTGCATTACTCACACTGCTGCATGCTGCACACTACCGCACGACTCATACTGCTGCATGCCTCACACTGCTGCATGCCTCACACTGCTGCACGCCACACACTGCTGCACTCCACATACTGCTGCACGCCTCACACTGCTGCATGCCTCACACTGCTGCACGCCATACACTGCTGCATGCCACACACTGCTGCACGCCTCACACAGCTGCACGCTGCACACTGCTGCATTACTCATACTGCTGCATGCTGCACGCTCACACTGCTGCACGCATCATACTTCTGCACGCCTCACACTGCTGCACGCATCACACTGCTGCACGCTGCACACTGCTTCATTACTCACACTGCTGCATTACTCACACTGCTGCACGCCACACACTGCTGCACGCCACACACTGCTGCACGCCTAACACTGCTGCACGCCTCACACTGCTGCATGCTGCACACTGCTGCATGGCACACTGCTGCATGCCTCACACTGCTGCATGCCACACACTGCTGCACACCTCACACTGCTGCACGCCTCACACTGCTGCATGCTGCATTACTCACACTGCTGCATTACTCACACTGCTGCACGCCACACACTGATGCACGCCACACACTACTGCAGCTGCACACTGCTGCATGCTGCACACTGCTGAATTACTCATACTGCTGCATGCTGCACACTGCTGCATGCCTCACACTGCTGCACGCCTCACACTGCTGCACGCTTCACACAGCTGCACGCCTCACACTGCTGCATTACTCACACTGGTGAACGCTGCACACTGCTGCACGCCTCACACTGCTGCACGCTGCACACAGCTGCACGACTCACACTGCTGCACGCCTCACACTGCTGCACACTGCTACACGACACACTGCTGCATGCCTCACACTGCTGCACGCCTCACACTGCTGCCACTGCTGCTTGCCCCAGTATTGGAACTTTCATAGATTCCCATGCTTTGTATCATTCCCCGTCGTCGGAATGGGAGCCTCGGTAAATAGAAAATACCATAGTAGTAAGCACAAAGTGAAAAAATAGGCCTAGGCCTCATCTCATTTTGTAGCTTATCCACCTCTTTTTGTAAAAGAGACCAACATTCTGCAGTAGCCAATCAGAGCAGCCTCACCCCATAGAACCTTCCTGAGAGAATCTCAGAGCCTCAGATTTTCTACCGCACGTTGTGCAAGGGAGTCTCCATTGAGCTCTGCTCAGTTTTCTTCAGTTTTCTTGTTATTTCTTCAACTACTTGGATATTTTTTCATCATGTCTGAGAAGAAAGCCCTTTTTAGAGCCTGTGCCACCTGCTCCAAAAAGAGGTTGTTTGTCGAGGACAAACACGAGGATTGTATTTACTGCCTGTACCCGGACCATAAACCAACAGGCTGTCCGATTTGCAGGTCCTTCTCAGCAAAGACCTTGAGGGACAGGGAAGGACGTCTCCTCACATGGCTTCAAAAGATGAAGGACCGGAAGGATATTATCTCTTCGGACAGTGAGGGCTCCTCGTCGATGGTGTCGTCCAGGAAATCTTTGAAGAGGGGTAGGTCCCCCCTTTCTGCTTCAGACGAGTCCCGTCACAAGGCCTTACCAGGGACCTCTGATAGGTCTGACAGGCCTGCTGCCCAAAAATCTCCTCACCACGGTGAAAAGGAGAGGCAGGGTAAGCCTGAGGAACAACAGTCCTCAAAGAAGGTGAGAAAGTCTTCAACAATCTCTTCACCTCCCTCGGAGAAGGATCGAGGGGTCAAGAAGCCTTCAACTCCTGTTCAGGAGGTCTCTTCAGACAAGAGGCAGAGGCCGTCGACGATTAAACAGTCAGGTACGTCGTCGACGAGTGGAAAAAAGGACAACTCTGGCAAGGTTGCCTCGTCGACGGGCTCGTCGACGACGGCTGTGTCGACGACGCCTACACCGTCAACGGTTTTCAAGGCTCCAGATTCCTGTTCGTCGTCGACGAGAGTGACCATCTCCACGACGACGAGGACGACTGCAAAGCTGGCGTCGACGGCGGTGTCGACGACGAGGACGACTTCGACGACGACGATGTCGACGACGCCGGTTACCATGCTGCTGACGACGAGCTCGTCGACGATCCCGTCGACGATACCACCATCGTCGACGATGAGTTTCACCTCGTCGACGACACAGCCCCCGACGACGAAGACGGTGTCTACGTCTGCACCATCGTCGACGCAGACCCATAAGAGCTTGCCGTCGACGACGGCCTCGTCGACGACGGAATTTCCTGAAAAACATGTTTTTTCGCATAAAAGAAGGCAGATAACACCTGAGATGACGTCTCCTCGCCAGGTTCAGAAATTACCACCTAGCCTACTGTTGGAGGACGACTCTGATGAAGAGACTTTTAGTGAGTTTGGGCAAGCCTATAGCCCATCTGACCTCCAGGTTAAGGTTCAAGATGTTAGCTCTGAGGAAGAGCAGATGGAACGACAGCACTATGTTCCGGAACAGTATTATACGGAGGAGCGCACTACTACCAGGCATATGCCTTTACAGCAGCCTATGCGTCAGGTACCTGAGGGGATGGTGGCAATACCGTCCACTTTAGTTGCGGATTTGCAACTTATGTTACAGGACTACCGACAACGTTTTCCTGCTCCTCCAGAAACACAACAAGTGCGCCCCCCAACACCTCCGCCTCAGACTTTACGACCTGTGGCAGACCATTCTTTACCTCCAAGGGAGCGTGCCACTGCACCGGAAGTGCGCCCACAAGAGGTGGTACAGGTGCAGGATACTGATGATGACCCTGCTTCTTCAGATGCAGACCAACAAGCGGATCCTGATCAAGATCAACAGGCGCCGTGGAATACTACTGATCCTATAGATCCGGACAACACAGATCCAGATAACAATACTTCGCCTCCAGCGGACGTTGGAGGGTTTCATAACCTTATGGACAGGGCATCCAAAAGATTTGGTCTCCCAGTGACCACTGTTCAATCGGATTGCTTCTTGTATGACTTTAAAGAGCCATTTAGAAAATCGGTGAGATCCATACCGATCATTGAGCATGTCTGGTCTGAGGGCTTGAAGGCAATGCATAATCCGGCCACAGTCCTCCCGGTGCTATCAAGACTGGAAAAGAAGTACAAGGCACCTGATGGCAGTCCGGCATGTTTGCTTGGCCAACCGAAACCGGACTCGGTCATCTCTCAAGCCGCCCAGAGCAAATCTAAGAATCCTTCTACGCCGCTGACTACACCGCCGGATAAGGAGGGCAGGCGCCTAGACAATGTAGGCAAAATATTTTCAGCTATGGCCAGTCTTCTGGTTAGGGCAGCCAATGCTTTAGCGATTCTGGGACGCTATGATCGGCAAATGTGGTGCGACCTTGCTCCATTTGTAGAAGAGCTGCAGGATTCTTCTAAAGAGGAGGAGAAGAAGTTTTTGCTTGAAGGGGAACGAGCCTCCTCAGAGGTCATTGATGTGGCAATGGATATAGCTACCACCGCATTCCGAGCACTTGCTGGCTCGGCGGTTCTGCGACGCCAAGGGTGGTTGAAGGCCACATGGTTCAGGCAGGAGGTGCAGAATAAGATCTTGGATCTACCATATGACGGTGAGATGCTGTTTGGCAAGCACATCGATGAGGCCCTGCAAGGCATCAAAAAGGACACGGACACAGCTAAATCCTTAGGTACATTGCAGTATCGTAAAGTGCCTTTCAGGGGGGCTAGAGGTAGAGGTTTTTCTTCTTATCGTGGAGGAAATCAAAATCGCTACTCTTCTGGATCACAGTCCAACCAGACGTATAAGCCTCAATACTCTCAAAGGGGTTCTTTCTCTCGCCAGCAGCCTAAAGGACGTCAGGGGCAGCAAAGGAGAGACAACACCAGGAAACAATAGCGGCCAGGTGGCTCTTTCCACTGTTCCTGTTCCCTTATTCACATCAGTGGGGGGCAGGATTGCCCATTGCCTGAACAACTGGATGATCATTACATCGGATCAGTGGGTCCTACAGATTGTCAGAGAAGGACACACATTGGAGTTTCAAGACCTTCCTCCAACAAGAGCGCCGGATGCCTACCCTCCCAAACATCTCAGGCTCCTTCATCTCGAAGCCCACCAACTTTTCACCAAGGGGGCGGTAGAGCCTGTACCCCTTTCGCAGAAGGGGAAAGGGTTCTATTCCAGGTTCTTCCTGGTTCGAAAGACAAAGGACAAGTGGCGTCCAATTTTAGATCTACGGCAGCTCAACACTTATCTCGTGAAGTTGTCCTTCAGGATGGTCACTCTTCAGGACATCCTTCGTCTACTCAATCCAGGGGATTATATGGCGACCCTAGATTTGGAGGACGCCTACTTCCACGTTCCAATTCATCCAGCCCACAGGCAATATCTTCGATTTACAGTGGGCAAGAGCCACTTTCAATTCAAAGTGCTGCCATTTGGTCTCCGGTCCGCCCCGCGGATCTTCACAAAGATTCTGGCTCCGGTGGCAGCTTTTCTCAGGAGGCAAGCTATTCAAGTGTTTCCATACCTGGACGATTGGCTGCTAAAGGCTCCATCTGTTCTAGAAGCGTCCAATGCAGTCCGGACATGCAAAGATCTGTTCGAGCGACTAGGTCTTCGACTCAACAGGGAGAAATCGGTTCTATGCCCATCCAAGTCAGCAAGGTTCCTAGGGGCCATCCTGGACACAGACAGTTGCTTAGCCCTTCCATCGGAGGAACGCCAGACCAAACTAATGTGTTCAGCTCGTCTTCTCCAATCTCGAAAGACACTGACAGTTCGGAGGTACAAATCGCTTCTCGGATCGATTTCATCTTGCATACCTTTAGTTCCGCACTGCAGGCTCAGGATGCGTCCACTACAAGAGCAATTGGACAGACAGTGGCGTCAAGTCACAGGATCCTTCGACCACAAGATTGTCGTTACCAAGGGAATGAGAAAAGCAGGCACCTGGTGGCTGCTGAAAGACAATCTTTCCAAGGGTCTATCGTTCCGACTTCCACCATCTCCCCTTATTGTAACAACAGATGCTTCCATGGAAGGATGGGGAGCGGTCCTCCAAGAGTTAAAGGTCAGCGGACATTGGAGTCCAGTACAAAGCAAGTTCCATATCAACCTCCTGGAACTTCTCGCTATCCGCTTGGCTCTACAAGCTTTTCTTCCGAGGATTGAGATCCGTGCAGTGCTGGTTCGTACGGACAACACCACAGCCATGCACTACGTAAACAAACAGGGTGGAACAAGATCCTCCACCCTCTCCAAAGAAGCCCAGACACTGTGGAATTGGTTGATTCAGAACAATGTCTCCCTCTCGGCGGAACATCTAGCGGGGACACTCAATGTCAGGGCGGACGCTTTGAGTCGTCAGAGAACAGTCTCTCACGAGTGGGAACTGGATCAAACCGTTCTGGAGGAACTCTTTGCTCGGTGGGGGACACCATCCATCGACCTGTTTGCGTCTCCCCAGAACGCCAAATGCCTGTCCTTCGCAAGCAGGGTTCACCATCGGGAATCCTTGGGGAATGCGCTTTTGATTGCCTGGTCAGTCGCCTTTGTTTACGCCTTTCCTCCCATTCCACTGATTCCGAGGTTGATCAGCAAACTCAAGGTGGAACCGTGCAGGATGATCCTGATCGCTCCAGCATGGCCCAGACAAGTTTGGTACTCGGAACTTCTTCTCCTCTCCCAGGACCAGCCAGTTCTCCTGCATCCTGTTCCAACTTTGCTAACAATGTCTCACGGTCAGGTTCTGCATCCGGACTTGAAGTCACTGCGATTGACAGCGTGGCTCCTGAGTTCAGAGAGTTCCAGGGTTTAGATCTCTCAAGTGAATGTAGGGACATTCTGGCTCAGGCTCGAGCCCCTAGTACCAACAAGACCTATCGCGCTAAATGGAAGAGGTTCTGTGTTTGGTGCCAGAAGGAAGGTTTACACCCATATACTTCTTCTCCGCACAAACTCTTGCCTTACATACTTTCACTGGCGAAATCTGGTTTGGCTCCATCATCTGTAAAAGTCCATCTGGCAGCCATCTCTAGATTCAGACGTTCATCTTCAGGTCCTTCCCTATGGTCAGCGAGGATTGTCAAACAGTTCCTGAAGGGTTTATTCAGGGTTTTTCCTCCGGTCCGGCCGCCACCTCCGGCCTGGCACTTGAATTTAGTTTTGTCATCTCTCATGAAAGCCCCTTTTGAACCTGTTCATAAGTCTGACCTTAAGTTTCTTTCCTGGAAACTGGCTCTTCTCTTGGCCCTGACATCGGCTCGCAGAGTAAGTGAGCTCCAAGCTTTCACGATTGAGGAACCTTTTCTCCAGTTTAAGAATAATGTGCTGATTCTACGGACGAATCCTAAGTTTATCCCGAAGGTACCTTCGGAATTCCACCTAAATGAGCCGGTAGTCTTGAAACCATTCTTTCCAAAGCCTTCTACACCCGCGGAAAGAACTTTACACTCTCTGGACATTCACAGATGCCTGAAATTCTACCTGGAGCGAACGAAGCATTTCAGAAAATCTTCACAGCTCTTTGTTTCCTTCAGTGCTCCACGCAAAGGTTGTCCAGTTTCTAAAGCTTGTATTTCCCGTTGGATTTCCAGTGCTATACAATTTTGTCACCAGGCGGCTGGGAAACCTCTGCAGCGAGCAGTTCGTGCTCACTCTACCAGATCGATGGCTTCATCTGCGGCTTTGTTCGCTGGAGTCCCTATCAAGGACATTTGCAGGGCGGCAACGTGGAGCAGTGTCCACACCTTCACCCGCCACTACTGTTTGGATTCTTCTGTGAAGGAGGATGCAGCAGTGGGCCAAGCAGTTCTGAGGAATCTTTTCCAATAAGTCGGTGAGCTTTCCTTTCTATCCCGCCTTCCTATTGCATATTTTGTATAACTGCATTATTGTCATATTTTATGATCCTATGTGTTCTGCTGTTCTTATCAGAGAGGTGTAACATTTTCAGATTCATATCTGGCAAAATATGCTTTTCTGTTTACTGCTGGTTACTCTGATACAAAGCATGGGAATCTATGAAAGTTCCAATACTGGGGCAAGAAAACAAGTTACTTACCTGTAACTTTGGTTCCCCAGTATTGGTAACTTTCATAGATTCCCATGCGCCCACCCACCTCCCCTGGGAAAGCTCAGTCTTCTGGTCTTGGTGGATAGCTGTTTACAACGGCTACGAAAATCTGAGGCTCTGAGATTCTCTCAGGAAGGTTCTATGGGGTGAGGCTGCTCTGATTGGCTACTGCAGAATTTTGGTCTCTTTTACAAAAAGAGGTGGATAAGCTACAAAATGAGATGAGGCCTAGGCCTATTTTTTCACTTTGTGCTTACTACTATGGTATTTTCTATTTACCGAGGCTCCCATTCCGACGACGGGGAATGATACAAAGCATGGGAATCTATGAAAGTTACCAATACTGGGGAACCAAAGTTACAGGTAAGTAACTTGTTTTCATGCCTCACACTGCTGCACGCCTCACACTACTGCACACCACACACTGCTACACTCCTCACACTGCTGCACGCCTCACACTGCTGCCACTGCTGCACGCCTCACACTGCTGCCACTGCTGCAAGCCTCACACTGCTGCATGCCTCACACTGCTGAATGCCTCACACTGCTGAACGCCTCACACTGCTGCACGCCACACACTGCTGCACGCCACACACTGCTGCACGCCACACACTGCTGCACGCCTCACACTGGTGAACGCTGCACACTGCTGCATTACTCACACTGCTGCATGCTGCACACTACCGCACGACTCATACTGCTGCATGCCTCACACTGCTGCATGCCTTACACTACTGCACGCCTCACACTGCTGCACGCCTCACACTGCTGCACGCCACACACTGCTGCACGCCATACACTGCTGCATGCCACACACTGCTGCACGCTTCACACGGCTGCACGCTGCACACTGCTGCATTACTCATACTGCTGCATGCTGCACGGCTCACACTGCTGCACGCATCATACTGCTGCACGCCTCACACTGCTGCACGCATCACACTGCTGCACGCTGCACACTGCTTCATTACTCACACTGCTGCATTACTCACACTGCTGCACGCCACACACTGCTGCATGCCACACACTGCTGCACGCCTAACACTGCTGCACGCCTCACACTGCTGCATGCTGCACACTGCTGCATGACACACTGCTGCATGCCTCACACTGCTGCATGCCACACACTGCTCCACACCTCACACTGCTGCACGCCTCACACTGCTGTACGCCTCACACTGCTGCATGCTGCATTACTCACACTGCTGCATTACTCACACTGCTGCACGCCACACACTGATGCACGCCACACACTACTGCACGCTGCACACTGCTGCATGCTGCTCACTGCTGAATTACTCATACTGCTGCATGCTGCACACTGCTGCTTGCCTCACACTGCTGCACGCCTCACACTGCTGCACGCTTCACACAGCTGCACGCCTCACACTGCTGCATTACTCACACTGCTGCATGCCACACACTGCTGCACACCACACACTGCTGCACGTCTCACACTGCTGCACGCCTCACACTGTTGCACACTGCTGCATTACTCACACTGCTGCACGCTGCACACTGCTGCACGCCACACACCACTGCACGCCACACACTGCTGCACGCCTCACACTGCTGCACGCTGTCTGTCAATGGTGTAGTCTCCCAACACTCGCGGCCTATCGAGATATGCACACTCCATCAGGCCTGCACGCCACACACTGCTGCACGCCTCACACTGCTGCCACTGCTGCACGCCTCACACTGCTGCATGCCTCACACTGCTGCACGACTCACACTGCTGCATGCCTCACACTGCTATTCGCCCCACACTGCTTTATGCTTCACACTGCTGGACGACACACTGCTGCACGACACACTGCTGCACGCCGCACACTGCTGCACGCCGCACACTGCTGCCACTGCTGCATGCCTCACACTGCTGCACGCCTCACTGCTGCATGCCACACACTGCTACACGCCTCTCACTGCTGCACACCTCACACTGCTGCCACTGCTGCATGCCTCACACGGCTGCACGCCTCACACTGCTGCATGCCTCACACTGCTGCACGCCTCACACTGCTGCACGCCTCACACTGCTGCACGCCTCACACTGCTGCACGCCACACACTGCTGCACGCCACACACTGCTGCACGGCACACACTGCTGCACGCCACACACTGCGGCACTCCTCACACTGCTGCACACTGCTGCACACTGCTGCATTATTCATACTACTGCATGCTGCACACTGCCGCACGCCTCACACTGCTGCACGCTGCTGCATGCTGCACACTACATCACGACTCACACTGCTGCATGCCACACAATGCTGCACGCCACACACTGCTGCACGCCTCACACTGCTGCACGCCATACACTGCTGCACGCCACACACTGCTGCACGCCTTACACTGCTGCCCGCTGCACACTGCTGCACACTGCTGCATTACTCATACTGCTGCATGCTGCACACTGCTGCACGCCTCACACTGCTGCACGCCTCACACTGCTGCACGCCTCACACTGCTGCACACATCACACTGCTGCACGCATGACACTGCTGCACGCTGCACACTGCTTCATTACTCACACTGCTGCATTACTCACACTGCTGCACCCCACACACTGCTGCACCCCACACACTGCTGCACACCACACACTGCTGCACGCCTCACACTGCTGCATGCCTCACACTGCTGCACGCCTCACACTGCTGCACGACACACTGCTGCATGCCCCACACTGCTGCATGCCACACACTGCTGCATGCTACACACTGCTGCACGCCTCACACTGCTGCACGCCTCACACTGCTGCACGCCTCACACTGCTGCATGCTGCACACTGCTGCATTACTCACACTGCTGCATGCTGCACACTGCTGCACGCCTCACACTGCTGCATGCCTCACACTGCTGCACACTGCTGCACGCCTCACACTGCTGCACGCCTCACACTGCTTCACACCTCACACTGCTGCACACTGCTGCATTCCTCACACTGCTGCACACTGCTGCACGCCACACACCGCTGCACTCCACACACTGCTGCACGCCACTCACTGCTGCACGCCTCACACTGCTGCACGCCTCACACTGCTGCACCCCTCACACTGCTGAACGCCACACACTGCTGCACGCCTCACACTGCTGAACGCCACACAACACCACCACATCACTCAGGGACACCACCATATAACTCTAGGACACCACCATATCACTCTGGGATACCACCGCATGCATCACTCTGGGACACCACCACATCACTCAGGGGCGCCACCACATCACTCAGGGACACCACCACATCAGTCATAGACACCACCACATCACTCAGGGACACCACCACATCAGTCACAGACACCACCACATCACTCATGAACACCACCACATCACTCAGGAACACCACCACATCACTCAGGAACACCACCACATCACTCAAGGACACCACCACATCACTCTGGGACACCACCACATCACTCTGGGACACCACCACATCACTCTGGGACACCACCACATCACTCTGGGACACCACCACATCACCCAGCCCAACCACCATATCCCTCAGCACCACAACAGCATCACTCAGCAACACAATAGCACTGTCCTTGCTTGCTACCAACAAGCATTGCCATAGCCAATAGGACTCGGAATTAGGAAAGTGTAAGCTTTTGGCTTTGTAAATGACAATGCTATTAATTTATATATTTTGAAAGCCAACACATATTTAAAAAAATTGTCATTTACAATACCATTAGCTCACACTTTCCTAATGCGAGACCTATTGCATTGCAAATGGTTGGTTTAAAATGCACAGTACACTTTATTTGCAGTAGGCATATTAAACCCTCTGTGCTACATTAGATAAGTCAAAGCTGCCACTGGACAAAACTCTCATCTGTCTCCAGCAGGTACATTAATCCCTGGCATTATCTTGACACTTTTATTGTTGCTCGAAAATAGCTAATTATACAAGGAACGTTGCAGTGCTTTTAAAACTGCTGCCAGAGGACGCCCTGGGAATGTGTCACGGACCCCTGGGGGTCCGCGGATCCCAGTTTGGGAAACACTGCACTAAAGCTATAGCTGGTTCGTCTACTGATGGGCTCTGTAGAACAGTGTGTAGGGACTGATCTAAAGGGGCACTAGCGCTGTGTTAATTTTCGCTCAGGTGGAAAATTTTCGTGGGCTTGGCTTTCTGTCGACCCAAGGCCTGATACCAGCTAAATTCCACGGGTGCGAAGATGAGGTTCCCCAAAACTTCCAGAAAACAACACTTGGAGGGCAACTGGAAAACACACTCACAGGCAGCTGTTCTCTAAAAGTATGGGGAATAAACCATAGAGTGAACACCACTCTTCCCCAGAAGATGTTACTGGATACTCTGTAGTAAGATGACAGGATATGTAGAGCACTGCAAATAAAAGGTAGCTTTTACTGATAAGGACTAATAGTCATAACAAAACTTCATAAAACATTAATGCATATCAAGGTTATTGATCCACTTACTCAAGGTATATTCCCGAACTTCTTGATATGCAGCAGAGGAAGCCTCCAATTAGTAATATAAAGGGCTTCTGCTGAAGAGAAAGCCTCCAAGTAGTAATATAAAGGGCTTCTGCTGAGGAGGCTTTATAGAACGGGGATACTCTCATCCAGTCATTCATACAAAAATAAGATGGAAAATAACAGGTGGTGGTAAATAATAACTTAATGTGAAGGGAACGGCTGAGATATTTTCAAAAGGAAAATGTGGAGTGATTGCCAAAAGTAGGAAGCGCCAATACGAGAATGCATGAGGAATTGCTCAAGAGGGAGGCAGAGCATGACAGTCACACAAGAGGACGGCTCTACTTATTTCCACATTGTAGTGTGCTGATTGACTTTAAAACTAGTCTGGCTCCGGGGGAGAATGGAGCAGAACAGCCACGCACTCACCAGTTGAAAAGTACTTCTCAAAAAGAGGACTCAAGAAATCTTTGAGAATCGAAGGTGGATAAACCAGGAACAGGGCGAGAAGCAGTACGGAAAGCCAAACACAGCAACCAGGAACTAACAAGAAGGGGGGGGCGTGGTCACGTCACGAGAACAGTAAGCCAAGCAACGGCTTACGTAGGAGACTGCCTTTTACGTGTCTATGGGGCCGTATCCAAATTACTCACAGTAGTGGATGCCACATCCCTTGAATATGCATTAAGGTCAGTTCCGCTTGCACCCTAATACCTATGCTACACTCTATTCCTAACATCCTCTCTGTGTCTGTGTGCATCCCTGGTCAGTAGAACATAGGATTCAACCCATCCTGGTTTCTTCTAATCCCTCAGTGTCCTGCTAAGGGCACTTCATGCGCCATTTGCAGCAAGAAGTTCTCAGGCACTAATGGAACCACTAGCCTTTTGCTAGTACCTGGCTTAGGATTTGCTGGTTCACTATATAATAGACCATCCTCCCAGGCAACATAGTGTTTCCCAACCACTTCTCGCTACCCTGACGCAGGGCTTCCCACAAGCATAGGGCACTCCTCCTGTGCCTTGAGGAAATCTTACTGAGTAGGCTCTCTAGCAGCTAACAAATCCTGTAGCTCTGGAGGTGACCTAGGCTCCAGAAAATGTTCCACTTCAGGAGCCAAATCTTCCTCTCCCTCTGGACCACCGGCTTCCCGAAATTTTCCCTTTTCCTGCAAACTACTTTTCTTGACCCCTGCAAATCAGAGATAATCCCAACCTCACTCTGCGACTGATGTGCAGACTGTACTCTGGTCAACACAGCTGACGTTGTCCAAGCCATACAGGCTTCTGGTCCTGGTACCGAACCAGGGGCAAGCAAATTATTGCCCAAGAGACCTGCTCCTTGCTTTTCCCTTACCCTGACATCAATCATGGCTGTCTTGCCATTGAGCTCAACCTTAACAGGTGGATACTCCATGCCCTCTCCACTGGCTACCAATCCTGTCCATGCCCTCTCCACTGGCTACCAATCCTGTATCCTTGGCATCCAGGTAGTATCTACTCAGGCTTAAGGTACTTCCTATCAACCATAGTGGGGAAGGGTCCAGTATCCCTTAGGGCACACTCTTTCCTCCCATTGATACTAACTTCCTGCATAAATCCCATTGTGTAAAGATAGATGTGCTTCAGAGCATCTGGGTCCCTCTCCAAAATGTCCATAGCTACTGGCATGAGCGCAACTGGTCCCTTCACCCATGTGTAACATGTTTGCTACCATGGGTGTCGCTGTCTCAAGTTCCTGCTCCTGTTGGTCTCTCTTGTAATGCCCCACTGTGTGGCTCTTAAAAAAAGTCACCACCTTAGACTCAGAAGGGCTTTCTTGCCTTCCCTTCTCATGAGGCTCCTCCTTGGACACACCATTACCATTCCCATGTTTCCTTGGCCCTCCTTGAGTGCCATGTGAACTACCCTAGCCTTTTCCCTCTGGTTTGGAGCCAGTCTGTGGAGAGTTCTTCTCCCCCTTTGGCTTGGAATTGTGCTGTTGCAGCCCCTTTTGAAACCTGTTAGCCAACCACTTATCCGCTAACACTGCAAGTTGTGTTGGATCCCTCTCTGTCAGATAAGACAGGTATTGACTAAGTGGGGTAGAGCACTCCTCTTTGAGTCATTCTGTCACCATCTACTAGTTAAGGGACTGAAATTTCTTGACCTCCATCCCTCAGACCACCTCATTTCAATCATGCTACACACCATGAATCCAAATCTGAAACAGAACACTATCCGCTCTCTTGCAGTCACTGAATCTGTGTAGGCATTGAGCTGGCTTCAACTCAAACCTTCTATTGAGAACTTCCTTAATTCGCTCATAGACCATCTAGTCTGCCACAGTCATCCTTCTAATGATGGCTGTCCATTCCAAATGCAAGTGTCCCATTAAGACAGCTGCTTTAGACACCTCATTTAGGCCTGTGTTTTCCAAGCAACCTCAAAGCTCACAAACCATTCCACGTACACTTGCAGAAGAGCGTTTGGAACCTTGGCCACAACCTGACCTGAACTGGCAGTAGAGTCACTTATTCCAGATAGAGTTGTCATTGCTGTCATCTTAAGTTTCTCTCTTAAGGGCTATCCTTTCCCTTTCCAGCTCTCTCACCTTTTCCTTCTGTTTCTCCTCCCACTCTCTCTGTTTCTTCTCATTCTCTCTTAATTTCTCTTACCAGGCCCATTTGTTCTGTTTCTCCCTCCTCCTTTCATCTTGCTCTTGTGAGCTAGTCTTAGCTTCTCCTTCTCAAAGTTTCTGGCTTTCTCACCTTTCCCAGCCTTAGCTTACTGTAGTGCAAACTGCAAGTTAGGAGTCTCTGCTAGACTCAACCCGCCCAAGTGGTTTACTGCTGGAAATTGGGACAATGGTACCCTAGAAAGTCAAGGTGGTGTACACACCTGAGGTGCTGAAGTATTCTAGAAACTAAAGGTGGTGGGTGTCTTAGAGTTACTCTGGAAAATGCATTAGGGAACACACTCGACATGTATCGAGGATATACCTGTGCTAAAGGGATCCTAGAGCCTGAGTCCACAGCTCTCTTTTCCTCAGCTCCTACCATGGTTCTCTCCCCTGAGAAAGCTAAAGCTTCTTCCCTTTCACCCAGTATCTCAAACTGGTCCTTAATGAAATTAGCAGGGACCTCTCTATCCCTGCTCCTTGGAATCTTCCACCCTCTATCTCTAAATAAATCCATAATCTGATCTATGGACATGGAGCTGAGGTCAATTACCAAACCTGTGTTCTCCATTGCTTATGCATGTCACATCTGTGCTAAGAAGAACAATTCTGGCCTTACTGCAGTACTGATGCACATTGAAAATGGACTATGCCACCTCTGTATCTTTGACTCCTAACCTCTTGCGTGCTGATGAAGAGCTCAGCTCGTCATAACCTCCGCGGAACGCCCACGCGGGGATAATTACCCCGCTGTGCTGCGCGTTCCATTGAGCGGGCGTGGCCATGACGAGCTGAGCTCGTCATCAGCACAGCGCCACCGTGCTGCATGACAAGCCGAGGTCGTCATCAGCACTGCGGCTCACCGTGCGGCCCCCCTCCCCCCGCGCAGCAATTAGCCCCGCGGCGATGGGGATAAACGTTAGGCACCCCACCTGCTTGTTGCCAATTGTCTGAACTCCTTTCAGAGGGCCACAGGCCACGCAGGGGCTTCTGCGCCCAACTGTGGTGGTTCAGGCCTTTTTCTCCTGATGTCCCCGGGTGTGACCTTCCATTGTACCCTACCATGCCTCGCATGTGCACATCCATTCAGCACACACTCTCAGCACGCACTGTTCAGCAATGACACTTTTCTATCTTTAACCATGGTGTGTTATTTTAAAATACATTCACTGCCAGCACACACACTCACTATGTGTTCACTGCTCAACTCTTCATGTTTTGTATTTCACACAAGCACATATACATTCAGCACATGTGGTCCTGCGGATGCACTGCACAGCACTACATCTCTCATGTAATGTGTTCCTCTCAGGCATACATACACTCACCTCATACACTAACCACATGTACTGCACAGTACTGCTCCATCCTTGTACTGTTCCCTTTCCAAGCACACATACAACTAACGCAGAGTCACTACTCCTTCGCTATGGAACACTCCACATCTACCTGATGTAAGCCAAAGGTGAGGTAAGCACGCACCAGCTGGATTTTTAAATAAGGTTTGTGAGCCTGTAGATCTCACTCCAGTGACATAAGGTAAAAGGGTCCTGTTCACTACTACTGATCACTACACGGTATGCTGCCACCACTGCGCTTGTGCTGCTTTATTATATTTGTGCTCTTATGACTTTAGGTTCTTTCAACACTTATTAATGCTCCACAGTTCTATAATTAGTTCCATTATTCTTCCTTTTATAGATTGACCTCCTATCATACCTAGACAAGTAGTGCATTTGGAAAGCATAAACTCATTATGACCAGCCAAATTGAGTTTATGTCCACCAGTTTATTGTGAGTGAAAGAAATCAGGTTTTTAGTCAAGTGGGTTAATCAGAATCCTTTACAGGGTGAAACCTAAATGTCACTAAATTAATCTGAGCTCAGTCCCCTGATGCTATGGCACCGAGCAGACAGGCTTAACTTAGGGCAAGTATTTATACAGTGGGAAATATGTTAGGTATTTATGCAGTACCCAAAAATCTGATAAAGTCAAAAAACAACACAATGAAAATCCCAAAATGAATTAGAAAAATAAGAGTACATTTATATTATGAAACAACACCACAACAAAAAGTACAATAAAGGTAACAGGAGATATAAATTATTAATGACTTAAATAATAATGGCACCAGAAGATTTAAGTGCCAACCACGGTTAGCTGCTAGCGGTAGACTGGGACCCTGCCGCAATTCGAGGTTGACCACAATGACGCGTGATTCATGTACAGAAACCAGGCTTGACCTGGTTGGAAGGTCTACCTTAGGACTTTGTCTCAAAAATAGATTT
Organism: Lissotriton vulgaris; assembly: GCF_964263255.1. Lineage (NCBI taxonomy): Eukaryota > Metazoa > Chordata > Amphibia > Caudata > Salamandridae > Lissotriton > Lissotriton vulgaris. The sequence goes on along the minus strand of NW_028249006.1, from coordinate 97,059 downwards.
TGAAAGTCTTTAGCGGGACAAAGCATTAGGCTGTAGCAGAAGAGTGCTCCACGAGGTCAGATAGCTGTTGGAGGTTGTCCAAATGAAGCTGTGAATGTTAGCGGGAAAAGCTCCAGGTGGGAGAAATTTTAATTTCGCATCTTGAGAATTCCTTTCGCTGGTTGGATGCTTTTGACGCCTTCGCCTGGCTAAGAGTTTTGCGTTTGCACTTAGTCATTTTTTCAGAACTCTGAATTATTTAGCAGGGAAAGACTGTTGACTGTACCTGAAGAGGGATTCATGTGGCTAGATACCTTACCCACAAGGTCATGCCTATGGGTAAGGTATCTAGCCACTGCTGTAGGGAAGCTCTGGGAAGGAGAAATCTGAAGCTTTAACGCAGCAGCAACACACCTTGGGTAGATCTGCTTGGCAGGTTGCTCCTAGTCTTCAAGAGATCTTGAAGTTGAACTGTTAGACCTGGCACCTTTAGCGTGGGTCTCCCTTCCATTTTGTCTGTTGCCTCATGTATTTTTGCTGGTGTTAGGTGCTTTGGGCACTGTGCCACTGCTGTCCAGTGCCACAGTGCAAGTGCTCCCTATTGTAAATTGATACATTAATCCGTGGTTCCATGTTTGGCTATTTGGTTTACTTGTCAGACCCTAGTACAGTGCACTGAGTGTGCCCAGGGCATGTATATCCAAATGCTGCTGGTGGGCCTGCAGCACTGGTGGTGCCACCCACAGAAGCAGCCTTGTAAAATGTGTCTAAGGTCTGCCATTGCAGAGCCTGCGTGTAGTCTGGTACAATCATGCTGACTGGGCAAGTGCACCCACTTTCCAGTCCCTAAACCGTCCCTTTTCTTCATATCAGTCACCCCTATGGTAGGCCCAAGGGCAGGGTGCATTGTAAGTATAAGGTAGGATAAGCCCTGATGTGTGTGGCATATCCTAATAGTGAACTACAGCCATTTTCGTTTTTCACTATTCTCCATAGGCCAGAATGGGCTGATAGAATTATTACATTTTATAATCCTAACTAACTCAGAGAACATGGTGGAAATTCAAGTTTAGTATGCCTGGAATCAGAATGATAAAATGCATCTTTTAGTGAAGTTGGTTTTAACATTCTGTGTTTGCAAATACCACTTTTAGAAAATAGGTAGTTGCTTGTCTAACCTTTCAAGCCTGCCTCTGCTAGGTTGTGTATTCCTGTGTCTGGTTTTGTGAGTGACAGGGCTGGGGGATTCCAAGAGACAGGATGAGTCAGCCCAGTGGTGAATAGAGAGATCTGCATCTAGATGGGAGGGAGGAGTTGCACCTGAACCTTAAATAGGGTTGTGCCTGCCTTCCACAATGCTGGCTCCACCTCCTGGGGAGTGGCTGATGTCTCTGCCCTGCACACTGAAAGAAGAGAAGGAGTCCTGTCAACAAAGTGCTCCAGGACTGTACTTGCCTTCCACAATGCTGGCTCCACCTCCTGTGGGCGTCTGATGTTTCTGCCCTGCACTGTGAAAGGAAAGGAGAAGTCTGGTAAACAGAGTGCTTTACAACTGGTTTGGACTGGGCAAAGTCCCCTCTCCCCTCAGAAAACAAGGGTTTTTGGGGTATAAATATTGGGACCCTGATCCCACGAAATTAGATCACTTTTGGACTACAAGAAGAAACCTTTACTTATGAGAGGAACCTGAAGAAACTGAGGAGAGACTATTCCCTAGCTGAAGTGCTGCTTGCGGGATTGGCCTGCAGTGGTTGCCTTACTGCCAAAGGAAGGAGAAAGGAACTTTGTGTACTTTGCTTTCAACTTGTGAAGGATCTCCGAAGGCTTGGAAAAGAGCGTGCCTCCTGCTGAAGTCTCAGGGACAGAAGCGAAAGCTGACACTTTTGCATTTGGGGAAGAGGAGGAATCCAGAATATATTCACTGATCCAGGAGGAAATAGCACAATCTTCGACCCGCCGAACCAAGGAGCAGAACATTAAGCAATTGTTATACTTAGCCAGAAGAGAGGTGAATCAAAAGCTTCATGCAAGCACACTGGTCAGATACCACAGAGCACAGCGGATTCCCCGGGGCCTACGAATAGCCTTGAAACCTTCCTTATGTAAAAATTCTAAAAGGTTCCAGGATAGATGGTATGCTATCCTGAATAAATGCTCGCTAGACCTGATACTACTTATTATTGAAGAACTGTCTACTATTTTAGTGGAACTATCCAAAGAAATTGCTGATATCTCTGAGGAACTTTCAAAAACAATGTCTACTGAAGAGTGGACGAAAACATAGGAAGAAATTAATGACCAAATCACGAGACACACACAAGAGATTATTGAGAGAAAGATCAGAAAGTTTAAGAGGGATACCCTTGATTATAAATTGGGAGAGGTATACACGTGGGCAGACGTGTATGCCCAACGGAGAAGAAACCGGCCCTATTCACAGCAAACGGATACCTCATCATCTGGAAGTGACACTTCCAAAAGACGTCAACCGGGTAGGATACAGACGCAACGAAAACAGCAAGAAACACAACAGACTGAGGATCCACCAACCTCAAGTGAAACAACAGCAGTCAATGTGCCTTTTTTTGAGCAAGGCAACCAGCAAAAAGGCGACCCAGGAGGGGAAAGAGAACAAGAGTTACCAAATACAAGGAGTGTTGCAGGGAAATTGAAAGAGAAGAAGAAACCAACAACGAAAGACAATTTGTGATTAACATTTCGGATTATACATTATCACACAATGAACTTACACTAATACAAAAAGGGACATCTATTGTCCCTACCACACACACCAACAATTGGAATTGGAAACCAGTTTGTTCAAACTAATGAGGAAATTGAAATTTAGGCATTTTTTTTGAAAATATAGTACCCAAACAAGACAACCAAGATCATGATCAACTTATGGGATTAAGACCTAGAAGCACGTACCAAGCTCCCACAAGTCATAAAACGTTAGATCTATTTGAGAATTTGATCAAGCAGGACCTAACAAAAATGAAATTCAACAATGAGATCAGGAAAAACGTCACCGAAAAAGATATAGGGACGCTGAGGAAATTACCCAACAATGGTCAAGTTATCTGCGTAAAAGCAGACAAAGGAGGTGGTTTGGTTATAATGAATTCCAACCTGTATGAAGCCAAAGTTTTGGAACACATATCTGATTCAAATACGTATTTGAAACTAGACAGGAATCCGACAAATGAGTATATGAAGACTCTAGAGGAGATCATTCAGAGGGCCTACGAGAACGGCGTGATCAAGGAAAGAACCAAAAGCTTCTTGCTAAAAAAGAATCACAAAAGCCTAAGTTTTTACATGATCCCAAAGTTCCATAAAAACATATGAGATCCGCCATTAGGACCGATAGTTTCCACACGAGGGAGCCTACATGACCCCATCGGGCAATTCTTAGACAAATATATGCAACCAACAGTTAAAGAGATGACCACATACATTAAGGATACTACAGATTTTTTAGTCAAACTTCAAACAGTGTCAATTGAACAAGAGGAGCAATTGTTACTATGTACAGCAGACGTTAAGTCTTTATAAACATCAATCGCTTCAGGGATAGATGCAATGGAGCAAGCGATATTAGCCCCCAATTTGAACCTGCCCATGCAGACATTCTTGATGGAACTAATGATATTCTCTTTATACCAAAGCTATTATTAATACAAAGAGAACTGGTATCAGCAACTCGTGGGGACCTCGATGGGTAATTACGCTGCACCTGAGTATGCGAACATTTTCATGAAGGCATATGAAGAAGAGCACATCCTTAACAAACCTAATTGGCAAGCCAACACCAAGATGATAGTAAGATATATAGATGATATCTTTATCATTTGGAAAAACACTAGAGAGAAACTAGAGGAAGCATTGTCACAACTGAATACGACTGATGAAAGAATCCAATTGACTTGGGAAATTTCTAACAAAAAAATTACGTTCTTAGACGTAGAAATCACGGTATCAGAGAATGGGTTAGAAACAGACATAGAGAAAGCACGGATAAGTATAACACTATGCACTGCAGCAGTTTTCACTAGCTCGCGCTGAAACAGCATCTTCTCACATCGCAGATGATGAGAGTCAAGAGGATCACGTCTAACCCATCTAAAGCTATTCAAAGAATTGAAGAAATGGGAGAAAGATTTGTTGAAAGAGGATACCTCCAGGCCACTATTACCATGGCAAAGGAACAGGTGGATGGAATGAAGCGAATTGATGTATTAAAGGAACATAAAAAAACTGATGACGCTAGGATGGTAATAGTATCAAAGTTTTCCACATCAAGTTTGAATTTCAAAAGAATAATCAAAAGACATTGGCCTATTTTGAATCTAGAACCTGACTTTAATTCTATATTTAACAATCCACCACTGTTTGCTCACACCAGAGGGAAAAACTTAGGAGAAATATTGAAGTCAGAAACCGATAAACCCACAGTATACAAAGGAACCAGACCATGCATGCATTGTGGGAATTGTAACAACATCATTAAAGGCACAGTAATATCACATCCAATGAAAGGACATGAGATCAAATTAAAAGTCAATGCGACATGTGACACGTCGAACGTAATATATTTACTGAAATGCCCATGTGGCAAAGTATATATTGGAAAGACTGAAAGGAGGATTAAGACTCGCATTAATGAACATAAGTCCAATATTCGGACACACAACCAGAAGTCTTCAGTGGCCATGCATTTCACCGAAGAACATCACAATGTTTCTCAATTGAAGTTCTTGGTATTGGAAACAGTCATCAAAAGAGAAGGAACAGATCTCAACAAGTACCTATTACAGAGAGAAAATTCCTGGATTTATAGGATGAACTCAATGAAGCCTAACGGTTTTAACGACCGGATCGAATTTTCATGTTATTTTTAAATACACTGTGTAATGAATGCATTAAAATTTTGACATTTGCTAACTCCTTGGTCCAAGGGTTCATTATTGTGATGTTCAACAGAGATTGATCGATTTTTACCAGAGCAATGTTTATCAAGATGGCGTATGAGCTACTCACTCGCAACTCAGTTTTTTTCGTGTTTATTTTTTTCATTTCACACTTCACGTTTTTATAAATTGGTTAATTCAGCTTGAGCGTTTTTTTCGCTTATATTTGTATAGTCGTCTTCATTTTTCACATCATGTTATCTCACGCACAGAAGCATATCTTCTCTGTCAGCCCACCTCGTTCAACTGTATGCAGTCTGTCGTCGAGTTTCATTTACCACGTGATTGGCCATGAACGTCCAATCAGGACGTTTCGCGGGCCAACATACGGAAGTTTAAACACACGCATTCATAGAGCTTTACGAAACCCGGCAACCCATTCGGAGGTTTTGAGGAAGGGGCGCGACGCGTCTCGAAGTAAGTAGACACCGCATATATGTTTTTTGACCGTCTAGCGATTGTGGGGTATAACAGAACCTAACGAGATTTAGCATGGTTTCTTGCAGATATGTTTTTTTCACATCGGCATTGCACTACATACGACTACTGTGGCATATAAGTGTTTGCCGAACGAGCGTTTTTTTCGAGGATAGAGGACACTAGAATTATCGTTTCACTAACACATAGGATATTGTTTTCTCACGTTGGGTTAAACATTTATGAGTTGTGATACTGGTTTCACGCACACCGTTCACGTGTGATTCACTGTTGAATAGAGCAATGATTCGGTAATGAGACTGTACAAACAGACTGTGAAGTAAATGCATTCATTTGTTTTTGATTTCATAGCGATTCTCCCTGATGAAGGGCTCTATGCCCGAAATGCATAGGATCTAAAGCTAGATGCCAGATGTCATGTGAATAAATGAGATAACAAAAGAATCTCATGAATTAAAATCTACAACGATGAAAAGAAGTAATTGAAAAATAAAAGATTCAAATTACAAACCAACAAGAAGTGGATTACATTTATTTTTGGAGTTCCTGGGTCACCACCAAGAATGAGAAGGTGTGCATAGGGGGATGTGACTAATGATCCATTAGGATCACGTGTATCAATTGTGAAGTCTCAGGGACAACAGACTTCACCCCCAGCTCCCCAGAGTTCTTGTGGAAGTGCCTGCTGCTGTTTTGGGCCTTCTGAGGAACTGCGTGTCGCAAGGTGCTTGAAGCGCGACACAACGAGATTGAAGCGATTGAAGCTGCTGCTGCTGTCGTACTTCTGAACAAGGGTGTCGCCGCTGGAGTTGTCGCACTGCACCGCATCGAGAGAAGCATGCTGCAACGAAGTGGAAGCGTGTCACCATCGCTGCTGCCTGCCGTCGCACTTCTGGACAAGGGTGTCGCCACTGGAATTGTCGCACTGCACTGCATTGAGAGAAGAGTCTCGCAACGAGGTCGGAGCGTGTCACCGTCGCTGATTCTGCCGTTGCACTTCTGAGCAAGGGTGTGGCCACTGGAACTGTCGCACTGCACCACATCGAAGAAAAGCGCCTCGCAACCCCAAGAAGTGCGCTGCCGACGGAGCTACTGCCGTCGCATCGTGGATATCACCGCTTTAGTTGTCGCATTGCGAGGAAGCTTCCTGCATCGTGGGAGAAGAGTGTCACAGTTGAAGCTGTTGCCATCGCATCGTTGAACAAGGGTGTCACTGCTTCAGTCCACGCATCGAACCGAGAGCTTCTCACATCCCCGAAGAAGTGTGCCGCATCTGGAAGATCTTCACATCTTTATTTCTTTGCACCTGAACTTTGCTGCATTTCCCTCGCTACGACATTGCTTGTCGTGGAAGCGCAACGCATCGTAAGGTACATTGACGCAAAGTGTCGCATCTTAAGGACTGAACTAAACTAAGCTTAATCTACCATCTTAAAGTAACAGTATTGTGTATTTTTGTCGTTTATTGCCTTGTGGTAAATCTATATAAAGTATACTTATTTTTTATCTAAAACCTTGTGTGGTGTCCATCTGTAGTGTTGTCACTGGGTTACTGTATGTGGTCACAAATGCTTTACACACTGCCTCTGAGATAAGCCTGTCTGCTCCTACCAAGCTACCAAGGGGGTGAGCAGGGGTTATTTTAAGGAGTGTAATTCCCTTATCCTGACTAGAGGCAAGGGTCCCTATTTGTCACACGTACCTAACTGTGCCAACTAGAGACCCCCAAATCTAACATTAACCTTTTTTTAAGTCCCAGGTTTTCAGAGATAGTGGGAGAAGTCCAGCCAGACACAGCTGAGGTTTCCAGTACCGCAGGAATATGACTTGGGGGTCAGGGTTCACTCCAGCAGAGGCCAATAACAAGGTCCTGGGCAAGTCTAGTTGGAACTAGTCAGCTGGGTAGTTGTAAGAAAGACCTCTTGTAGCTTGCGGCATCCTATAGTTAGAACAGGCTTACAATCCTTGGAGTTCATTTCCGCGTCCTGGGTACAAGAGGGAGCAGGTCCCGTCCTGCAGGGCTTCTCCCAGGTCACAGACAGCAGGTACAGTCTTTTTCTGATCTTCCTCAGGGTCATACGTATTCTGAAGAAGGTTCCAGTAGTTGCCACATTTATGCCTAGAATTAGCTTGTGGGTGGGCGTCACTCCTGGCCCCACCCTATTCCAATGGGGTAAAAGTTCCCAGGGGTAACCTTACCCAATTCCTACTACAATCGATCCCACAGTGCCCCTCACCCCATAAATCCTAAATGATTAAACCCTTCTCTCCTTGGCCAGAGCCTGTGTGCCCACCCAGGTGTGTGGCCAGGATAATGAGCAGCCCCTCCTCTGTGGCTACTCCAAGCCAGTTGTGGGGGTAGCTTCCCTCCATTGAGATTGGTGCCTGCCTGACTGGCGGAACAAAGAAAGGGGCCTATCTAGGTGTTCTCTGACATCTCCCTATGACGGGGATATCCATTTGAGGTAAATTGAGTTCCTGGGCACTTCCCAAATGGTCATCCTGCCATAGAAACAAAAATACCTCTCCACACTCATACCTTTGTCTCTACTCTGGAAGCAGTTTTCGCATCTCATTTAGGGTCATTTGCCTGCTGGGTGGCAGTAAGAAGTTTCATGTAAATTATCCTTTGGGAGTTTCAGGTGGGAAAAAAAGTCATATTCTAAACATTCTTTTTCTTTAATATTTATAAAAAATATGACTCATCGTTGAATTGGGCTTTTTATAAATATTAAAAAGAGTTGTTGAATCATATTTCTAGCTGGTCCCTACCCGGATATTACAGAATTCATATTTACTCCAGTATTGGAACTTTCATAGATTCCCATGCTTGTATCATTCCCCATCGTCGGAAGTGAAGTCCCCGGTATATATAAAAAAGCAATAGAAGCCATCACTAAAATAGAACCCATGCCTAGGCCCATTCCTGTTTTGCATCCTATCTACCTCTTTTTGTAAAAGAGACCAAAAAAAATTAACAGGCAATCAGCTTGGCCTCACCCCTTGGAACCCTCCTGAGAGAAGCTCAGTACCTCAGATTTTTCTACTGCGCGCTGTGCCAGGGAGTCTCCACTGAGCTCTGCTCAGTTTTGTTCTTAAAACTTAGTTCTACAGTTTTTCTACAATTCCTTCAGGATGTCAGATAAAGAGAAGAAAGCCCTCTTTAAAGCATGTGCCACCTGTGCTAAAAAGAGATTTTATATTGAAGACAAGCACAAGGACTGTATCTACTGTCTGTACCCAGACCATAAAGCTGAAGACTGTAAGATATGCCACACCTTCTCTACCAAGACTTTGCATGATCGTGAGGGGCGTTTTCTGACCTGGCTTCAGAAACTAAAATCTAGAAAGGAGCCAGTGTCCAGTGACAGCGTTGAGACATCTTCTGCGTCCTCTTCCAGAAGGTCTGTAAAAAGGGGTAGAGCTTCTCCTTCACCTTCTGAGAAATGCCCTGGTAAGGCCTTGAAAAAGACTCTTATAGGTCTGAAGGGCTTCCTCCTGTCGAATCTCCTCACCGAGGTCTAAAGGAGAGGGAAGGACTTTCAAAGGAAGTAAGGCTTGAGAACAAATCCAGCTCTGTTCATCCAACATCTCCACCTGAAGCTTCTAAGACCTTCAAAAAGCCTCCATCATTACCTTCTGAGGTAAAATCTGCAAAGAAGACCCTCTCGTCGACGACGGCGTCATCGATTCCGTCGACGAAGAAGCCTAAGGTACAGTCTTCTCCAGCTTCTGTCACCCCGTTGATGGGCTCGTCGACTGTGGTTTCCTCGTCACCGGTACTGGCACAGGGCTATGTGTCGACGAGTTCAATGCCAACGATGGTATCGTCGTCGACGATGACGACGACGTCGACGAGGATGTCGACGACGAGTGTGATGACTCCAACAACGTCGACGAGGACATCGACGGTGTCAACGACAGCTGCGTCGACGAAGGTGATTTATTCGTCTACGGTTCTTTCTTCGTCGTCGACAGTCTCATCGACGACGCCGTCGACGGTAGAATTTTTTTTCATTTCGCTCAAAAGCGTCAAATCACACCAGAGATGACTTTGCCAAGGAGGGTGACTCCTTTACCTCCCGCACTTCTCCTTGAAGAGGAATAATCAGATGAGGAGGAGGGTCCTTTTGGCTATGCTGAACGCCCTTCTCAGCTACATGTCAAATGTCAGGACACGGATTCAGAAGGGGAGTATGAGGATTTTGAACAGTATGGTCCTCCCGCTCAAAGAGAGGCTCCGGAGCTTCGACCATAAAATTTACCTGACGAGGGCGCACGCCGAGGGGGACAAAGCAGGGACGATGCTCGCTTGGCTGGCTAACCCAACGAGGCGTAGCCACCCGATTTTGGCCATTGAAGAAGAAGGGGGGCACATATGCAATTCCCAAACAGGTATCCTGGACAACTTCCGATCATATTACGAAGCGCTTTACGAAAGCGGATTGGAAGGACGAGAAAGTGAGATTGACACCTTTTTGGAGGGACTGCAATTGCCGCAGCTAGATCAGGAACAGTCAGACGACCTGGGCAGGGATATCACGCTAGGGGAAATAGGAAGCGCGGTGAAGCAGATGGCTCGAAACAAGACCCCGGGCTTGGACGAATTGCCAATAGAATTTTACAGCAAATACTTGGAACAATTAGCCCCACGACTCCAGGTGGTCTACAACGAAGCTAAATCTAGGAGAAGGCTGCCCCAATCCATGTGCGAAGCCTTGATGATCCCCTTACTGAAGCCAGGGAGGGAGAAGACCAAACTAGCCTCTTGTCGCCCGGTGTCCATGCTGACATCGTACTACAAAATCCTGAGTACAATACTGGCTACTAGACTGCTGAACCACATGACGGAGTTGATTCACAGCGATCAATCCGGCTTCATCCCCACGTGGAACACTACCATCAATGTACGCCGACTGATACGACTAATGGGTGACCCGATGCCAGAGGCGCGACTGCCATTAGTATTATCAGTTGATATCGAAAAATCATTTGACAGTTTGGAATGGGGATATCTCTATAGGGTCATGAAACGCTTCGGCCTTGGCGATAATTATATAGGATGGACCAAAGTACTGTACACGTCCGCGACGAGTCCGGATAGGCTCCCTAATATCGCACCAGTACCAAGTGTGCCGCGGCACTAGGCGAGGGTGCTCGCTATCCCCACTGTTGTTTGCCTTAGCGATAGAGCCATTTGCGGCAGAAGCGCGGACAGGAAGTTATTAGAAAGGCCTGACCTATAGGGGAAACCCGCAGGCTATTTCGCTGTATGCGGACGACCTCTTACTATTTCTAGAGGACGCCAACAAGGCGCTGGAGGGCGCAGAACAGCTTCTCAAACTTTTCGGTAAACTATAAGGCCTGAAAGTGAATTGGTCTAAATCCTGCTTATTCCCATTGCGTCAGGGAGAGGAGCGACCTGTCAATCGCCCACAACTTAACTGGGAACCTGCTTGTTTGAAATATCTAGGAGTATATGTGTACCACAAGGCGGCAGACATGCTAGAGGGCAATGTGGGCCGATGTATCCGGGCATTGAAGGGGAGTATGCCCTTTTGGGCCACTCTTCCACTCTCAGTGACAGGCGGCATCTCCTTAGTGAAAATGATAGCTCTGCCGCGCCTCCTTTACTACTTCCTCACACTACCGGTGTGGATTCCTGGTTCTATCTTTCAGCAGTTGCGTTCATTGCTGATATCGTTCCTGTGGGGCACGGGCAGATGTAGAATAGCGTTAGACACGTTGATCCGGCCCAAGGATGAGGGGAGCATGGCGGTCCCGGACTTTGAGTTCTACTACCTAGTGGCTCAATTACAAGTCTTAATGCAGAAGGTGGCAAGGGTGTATCGAGGCTCCGAGCAAGAGAGGGACGGAGGTACCCCCCGACATGTGCTTGCATACATTACTCTACAGCAGAAGCTCATCCTCAAAGACTTGTCCCTAGAAGAGCAGACGTTTAGGGTCTGTTGGAATCGGGCACGGCGAAGAGCGGGAGTGCGACGTATGTATGCACCCGAGATACCGCTGGGAATGGTGACAGCACTCCCACACGGCAGTGACTGGTCGCGGCTGCAGGGGTGGGAAGACGCGGGGCTACAAATGATAGGAGACCTATATGAAGACGGGGCATTACTCCCATACCAGATCTTGCAAGACAGATTCGATCTTCCGAAAGGAGATTACCTGATGCACGCTGTCACGGTCCAACGGCTCCTCAGGATCAGGGCGATGCTAATAGGGGTCCACCTCCAGCTTTTCCCGCGCTCCGATTGTACAACACACAGAGCACGGTAGTAAGCAGGTGAGGGAATAATGCCGGGGGCTGGAACCGCTGGAGAAGGGATGCCTGGTGAAACAAAAACCATACGTTAATACCTGTCCCTCACACTTCTCCTACCTATATCTCAATTAGAGCCACCCCTACCTGATGCTCCTCAGACTTTAGCTCCCTTCTGTATTTTCAACCTGCTAAGATGAGATGACTTCTCTCATATATGGATCAGGATTCCTGAAAGAACAAAAAGCCTTCTGATGATACTGTCCCTTCCTATCCTACCAATAAGAGCCACCTCACTTTCACACATACATACCATGCTGTCTCGCTCCTTTGTGAATAACTGAAGACGAAGAACCAAGCTAGTCCTTCATATAACCAAGGAGTGCAGAAAAGAAAAGAAAAGAAACAAAATGCAAGTGTAGCCACCCAGTTCGTAGGATCCAAAAAGATTAGCATGAAACAGACCGTCTCATTATACCTCCGTATGAATGTCTAACTACAGTTCACAAAATCCAATAGTCAAGAAAAAGGATGGCAGAACTACTCAAGGTAGTATCAATAGGAAAGATGCTCTCTTACCAGACTCAGACACTGAGGTTTCCTCTTCACCGTTCTTGCCGCGGAAGGGGGCAATCCTGCGTCTTCCTACCAGAACACACCCCAGAATGGCACTTCTAGAGTGAGGAGGAAACCGGTCAAAGAGAGGGTGCAATCCGGCGTCTCTCCTAATGACCTAACACACCTCTCATCTGCGGGAAAACAACCACCAGTCGAGAGGGTGCAAATTCGGCGTCTCTCTATCTGGCAGCAAACCACAATCCGACGTGAGAGAGGGAAATCCAGGCGTCTCTCACCTCGGAAACAAAAAACAACGAACTAGAATTCAGACTCGGGAGGTAAACATCCAGCGTCTCCCTTTCTGACCGCAATCAAGATAAAGAGGCCAAGGGTCAACCCTCCAGTAATCCCGCAGCCGCGGAACTACCTCCGTGAAGACAGAAGTCTCTTCTTTACTCTGGAACACAGACAAACCAACGTCCAAACAACTGTTCCCAGTAGGACAAATCACGAGCACCGCTCCCGGTGAATCACGTACATTTATGGCCTCTCCCATTCGCTTCTGCCCACAGGAATTCTGGGAGATGTAGTTCACAGCTATTTTCAGGCAGGCACACGTCGCATCCTGACACACGCTGCTGTGACCAGGGCTATGCAGGCACATTGGGGGGAGGGACTGCTGGAGCCCACCACGTCCATGGCCTGCCAATACACTACGATGGCAGCCGGTACATATAAGGCAGTGACGTGCCTTTATTCTAGAATGCTGCGAGAACCTTTAAAACCTCTGACAACACTGAAGGCCAAATGGGAACTAGACCTCCAGGTGGAGATCCCTGACACAACGTGGGTGCAACTGCTAAGGCGAGCTAGGAAGGGCACGAGGAGCGCCCGCTTCCAACTGATACATTTTTATATTCTTCACAGAGCCTATCTTACACCAGGGAAAATCTGGAAATACTTTGGGGTGGAAAATGCGGCTTGGCCCAGATGTAACACAGCAGAGGCGGACTTAGGACATATGTTATGGGACTGCCCACACTTACGAGACTATTGGCAGGAGATTGGCGAGACATTGAACAACGCAACGGATAGAGAACTACAATACACTAAGGCGGTAGGAGTGCTGCATTGGTTTCCGCACACACCCAAGAATAGGATCACGAGCAAGTTTATAGATAAGGGACTGATACTGTCTAAGAGGGAAATAACTAGAAATTGGAAATCAAAAAAGGGGCCCACGCACTAGCGATGGTTCAATGAATGCCTCAAATGGACGGCGAGCGAAAGTACTCTCAGATACCAATTGGCTCGTCGCAAATCTGACGATAGGGCACTGGAAGCGGCAGCGGCATGGGAGGCGCTAGTGCAAGCACTGCGAGATAGTACGCTAGAGGAGGAGGAAGGGCATTCCAACTCAGGAACTGAGGATCCCACTGACACACCAGGGGCACTTTCTTTGAACATCCCGGATCGCTCCTGATAGAGTTCATATACACACACTAACAGCGATACCAGGCGTAGGCGCAGGCATTAGGGATGAGTGGTAGGGGGAGTTTGGGGCGTTTCGAAGTTGTGGGGGAGGGGGAGTTTGGGGGGGGTGGAGGGGTGAAAAGTGTAAAAGCAGACTGCAGAAAAACTTGCATGGGGAATTGAAGGTGCTCAAGAGTTGCTGCGTGGGGTGATTCATAATTTGACGCCGCCCGACCCCCGGGTTGTGGGCTTATTGGCCGTGTATACGAATTACCCAAACAAGAACTAAGGATTGATAATGACCATGCAAGACGCTCAGAAATGTATAATGTATATATGATTTGGCTCTGCAATAAAAACGGTTTTACAAAGAAAAATGGTCCTCCCGCTCAATATCAACGAGACTATCACCAGGTAATGGTCCAAATGCCCTCCTCCTTACTAATAGACTTACAAGCAATGCTTGTGGATTACAGGAAACGATTTGCAGCAGAGCCTCCTGTTCCAGTAGGAGTGCAAGTACTGATGTTCATCCTGCTCGTCCTGTGGATTCACATTTACCACCACCTCAGCCATTGCTGGAAGTGCAGGATATTACTCCAGTTGCGCCTCCTGTCCAGGATGACACCTCTGACGACGACCAAGACAATGTCAGAATCCAGGATCCAGATGTGGAGTGGGATTATTATCTTATCCCGGATCCAGCTTCTCCTGCTCTGGGGCCTGTTGATTCCCCCCCTGTGGTTATAGGGGGTTTCCATAACTTAATGGAGAGGGCTGCCAAAAGGTTTGACCTACCCATGACCAAGGTGGAATCGGAGTGCTTCCTTTATGACTTTAAGGAACCTTATAAGAAGTCGATCAGGTCAATTCCGATTGTGGATCATGTTTGGGGCGAAGGCTTAACGGTTATGCAGAATCCTGCCACGGTTATTCCAGTTCTACCTTGTCTGGAGAAAAAATATAAGGCTCCAAAGGGAAGCCCGGCCTGTTTGACCGCCAGCCTAAGCCGGACTCGGTAATCTCTCAAGCTGCACAAAGAAAGTCTAGGAATCCTTCGGCTGCTCTTACCACTCCTCCAGATAAGGAGGGTAGACGTCTGGACAATGTAGGTAAAAGATTTTCGTCCATGTCCAGTCTGTTAGTCAGAGCCTCTAATTCTTTGGCTATTCTTGGACGATATGATCACCAGATGTGGTGCGACCTTTCCCCCTCTCTAGATCAGCTGCCAGAGAAAGGGAAGAAAAGCGAAGAGGATTCTTCAGGAAGGAGAGATTACATCAACGGAAGTCTTGGATTGTGCAATGGATATTGCAACAACGACTTTTTGATCCTTAGCTTGAGCAGCAGTTCTGCAGCGACAGGGCTGGATACGGGCCACATGGTTCTGCCCAGAAGTTCAAAACAAAATCTTGGATATGGCTTTTGATGGGGAAGCGCTATTTGAAAAACATATTGACGATGAGCTTCAAGATATCAAAAAGGATACGGAAACAGCAAAATCTTTAGGGACTCTGCAATACCTCAAGTTCCTCCGAGGAGCGAGAGAAAGAGGCACTCGACATAAAGAGGAAGTTATCAACAACAATGTTACTCTTATGGTTCCAAAATGCAATCATACAGGCCTAACTACAGTCAACTGCAAAACCAATCTTCGTCGTCTTTCTCTCGGTCGAACAACAGAGGAAGACAAGGTCGCCAGGGCAGAGACAACACTTAGCGCCAATAGCAGCTTGCTGTCTCTGACTACTGCCCCTCTCCTCCTGTATCATCTGTGGGAGGCAGAGTTTCTCATTTCCTCCAGAACTGGCAACAAATAACATCCGTTTGGTGGGTATTGAACATCATTCTTTATGGTCATACCCTGGAGTTTGTACAACCACCACCATCCAAGCCCCCTCGCGCCATGGTATTGAAACATCTCAGTCTGCTATTATTAGAGGTCCATCAATTGCTTGTCAAGGGAGCTGTAGAACCAGTCCCTATCTCTCAAAGGAGAAAGGGATTTTACTCCTGGTTCTTCCTAATCCGGAAGACGTTAGAAAAGTGGCGCCCTATACTAGATCTGCAGGAGCTCAACACCTATCTCATCAAACAATCTTTTTGTATGGTTTCTCTACAAGATATTCTTTGTCTTCACAACTCAGAGGATTTCATGGCCACTCTGGATTTAGAGGATGCTTATTTTCACGTACCCATCCATCCAGCTCACAGGAGGTATCTTTGCTTTACAGTAGCCAAGAACCATTTTCAATTCAAGGTTCTTCCTTTTGGTCTGCGCTCAGCTCCATGGATCTTCACGAAGGTTTTAGCTCCGGTAGCAGCCTTTCTACGAAGACAGAAACTCCAGGTCTTCCCTTATCTGGACGACTGGTTGATAAAAGCTCCTACCATGCAGGCAGCAAAAGAATCAGTCATAAGGTGTACATGTCTGTTTTCCAGTCTCGGCCTGACACTCAATGAACAGAAGTCTTCTCCTCTTCGGTCAAGGACAGCCAGGTTCGTAGGGGCCATTCTGGACACTTCAATAAACAAGGCTTTACCGTCCTTGGAGAGACAAGACAAACTAATGTCAATGGCTTCCCCATTGTTAAAAATAAAGTCACTTTCAGTTTACCTCTACAATTCCCTGCTGGGTTCCATCTCCTCATGCATACCCCTGATTCCACATTGCAGGCTAAGAATGTGTCCTCTTCAGGAGGAGTTTGATTTGCAGTGGCGCCAAGTCGACGCATCCTTCGACAACAAGATCTCAGTTACCAGGACCATGAGAGATGCCGCATCTTGGTGGATGACTAAGGAAAACATTTCTCATGGGCTGTCTTTCAGACTATCCCCGGCTCCTCACATTATAACTACAGACGCCTCTCTCGAAGGCTGAGGAGCAGTGTTATAGGACCTTCACGTAAGCGGCAGATGAAGGCCTCAGCATCAGATATTGCATATCAATTTGCTAGACCTCAGGGCAATTCGCCTAGTTACAGACTTTTCTTCCAAGAATTCGACAGTCTTCAGTCCTTATACGTACGGACAACACGAAGGCCATGCATTATATAAATAAGAAAGGAGGTACCAGATCTAGTCTGTTGTCATAAGAAGCCCAAACAATCTGGGAATGGGCAATTCAGCAAGAGGTTTCACTCCGGGCGGAACATCTTCCAGGTGTCCTCAACAAAGCAGCGGACAAGCTCAGCAGACTGAAGTCTGTCAGCCACGAGTGGGGACTGAACGACTTTACAGGAAGTATTTCGCAGGTGGGGCACACCTGCAATAGCTCTCTTTGCCACTCCACAGAACAAGAAATGCTGGTTCTATGCAAGCAGGGTTCACCATCCGGGATCGTTGGGGAATGTGCTTCCGATGGCCTGGTCAGGCTAATTTGTTTACGCTTTTCCCCCTATTCTTCTGATACCCAGGATTCTCAGAAAGCTCAAAGCAGAACAGTGCAAGATGATTCTGATAGCTCCAGCGTGGCCCAGACAGTTTTGGTTCACAGAACTTAACCTGCTTTCCCTGGACCTTCTGCTTCATCTGCAGCCAATTCCTTCGCTGTTGACGATGTCCCAGTGCCAAGTCTAACATCCGGATCCTCAGACTCTTCAGCTCTCAGCATGGCTCCTGGGCAGCGAGAATTTTGTGGTCTGAATCTCTCAGCGGAATGCATGGAAGTTCTCTCTCATGAAAGAGCCTCAAGTACAAACAAGACTTACAAATTAAAATGGAAGCGTTTCTGCATTTGGTGCCAGCCCAATGGACTCCATTCTTTTGATTCGGAGCCACAGGAAGTTCTTCCGTACATTCTGTCATAAGCAAAATAGGGTCTGGCTCACTCTTCAATCAAGGTTCACCTGGCGCAATTTCCCGTTTCAGATGCACGTCTTGAGGCCCCTCACTCTGGTCAGCAAGAATAGTTAAACAGTTTCTCAAGGGACTTTTCAGTCTTCCCTCCGGTCAAGCTTCCTTCACCCCTGTGGCATCTGAACTTGGTTCTGGCCGAGCTTATGAAGCCTCCTTTTGAACCTATTCACAAGGCGGAGCTGAAATTTCTCTCCTGGAAGGTAGCGCTTCTTTTGGCCTTGACTTCTGCGAGGCTTGTGGGTGAATTGCAGGCTCTCACTATTCAAGAACCTTTTCTCCAGTTCAAAAAAGGAACAGTAATTTTACGAACTAACCCAAAATTCATACCTAAAGTTCATTCGGACTTTCATTTGAATGAGCCGGTCATTCTCACAACTAACTTTTTTCCCTCAGCTGGCTACTCCTGCAGAGAAAGCACTTCACTCCCTGGATGTTCAGAGGTGCTCAAAATTCTATCTCCAAAGGACTAAAGACTTCAGAAAGTCTTCTCAACTATTTGTATCTTTCAGCGACCCTCGTAAGGGTTATCCCCTATCCAAACAGGGGTTCGCACGTTGGATTACTAATGCTATCCAATATTGTCACAAGGCAGCGGGCAACCCCCATGGAAGGTCGACTCCGTGCTCATTCCACGAGGGCGATTTCCTCTTCTACAGCCCTCTTCGTGGGTGTTCCTCTCCAAGAGATCTGCCGGGCAGCGACCTGGAGCAGTACACATACGTTTACGAGACATTACTGCCTGGATGCAGCGACGCAGAGTGACAGCAGTCGGCCAAGCAGTCCTGAGGAACCTCTTTCAGTCGTGGTGAGCTTTCCCTTTCATCCCTCCTTCCATGTTACTGTTTTACCAACTTTTGCACGTTTTTGAACCTCGTGTGTCTTGGTTTCTTAAGTTTTCTAAATATGTTATTGACTATTAATAATGTCTTTATGGTGATGATGTTATTGATTTGATCTTCATTTTATAATGGTCAAGGTTCCAAAAATTTGCTGATAACTATTAGCTACTCTGATACAAGCATGGGAGTCTATGAAAGTTCCAATTCTGGAGTAAGAAAACAAGTTATTTACCTGTAACTTTGGTTCTCCAGTATTGGAAACTTTCATAGATTCCCATGCAACCCACCCACCTCCCATGGGAAAGCTAAGCCTCTCCATATTCAGTGGTTTGGTTACACAACGGCTATGAAAAATCTGAGGTTCCGAGCTTCTCTCAGGAGGGTTCCAAGGGGTGAGGCCAAGCTGATTGGCTGTTCATTTTTTTTTGTCTTGTTTACAAAAAGAAGTAGATAGGATGCAAAACAGGAATGGGCCTGGGCCTGGGTTCTGTTTTAGTGATTGTTTCTATTGCTTTTTTATGTATACCAAGGTCTCCCATTCCGACGACGGGGAATTATACAAACATGGGAATCTATGAAAGTTTCCAATACTGGAGAACCAAAGTTACAGGTAAGTAACCTGTTTTCTTACTATTGCTTCCCAATGTTTCTATTTGGGCCAGCCAGCCGTCCTACAGTGAAAATTGTTTTTGGGTACTAGTCACTGTAAGGGCATGTAAACATTACATTTCTATATGTCCTACTTTTGATGGACTGAATGGCCTACTTAGGGGTGACTTATTAATATTTAAAAGGAAGGTTTAGACCTGTCAAAAGGGTTTATTTTGACAGGCAGATTGCAACTTTTATACTTTACAGCCAAGCTGCCATGGTAGGCCTTAAGCCATATTTGCATTGCTACTGTAGTAGAGGTCCACTTGTGGCATTTAACTTCCAGGCTCTGGGTAGACTGTGTACCATATACTAGGGACTTACTGGGAGGTTAAATATGCCATTAGGAGTATGCCAACCATGTTCAAATGGGGAGCACAGGCATTTTAGCTTGTTAGCATAGTAAAGTGCACAGAGTTCTACAACCAGCAAATCCAGATAGGACTAAAATCTGTTTAAAAGAACTATTGGTAAAAAGAAAGCACTCATGGCCAATTGTAAACGACTATGAAAGAAAGCAAGTCCAAAATTACCTTCAAATTCCCTGGTCCACCCAAAGTAAGAGAACATTTATAAGAGTACGCTTTGGTCTATGGCCAGGTTTGTGCCATCTCCCACCATGGAAGTTAACTGAAGGCAATATGAAATGTAGGCTATGTAAAGGGGGGCAAGAGGATATTTTGCACTTGGTATGTCTGTTTCCTGCAATAGAAGCAGAAAGGAAAGTAATCCTCAGGCGCTTATTTAATGCTCGAGGTATAAGAACTTGTAGACAAGCAATATTGGCATGTCTAAGCCCGAACGATCTACCAATGAATGCTGCTTTTGTAAAAAATGTAACTGTGATTGCGAAAGGCCTGAAGGAAAATTTTATGTAGATTTCCTCTTTTAAAAAGATTTGCATTATTATTTGTATGATGTTCTTAAACTTTTTATTGTTGAAGACATTTTAATGTGTACTTTTTTGTAAGATTTTATTTAATCAAACAAATAAACTAAACTTGAAACTTGACTAAAATCTGTGAGTAGACCAAGAAGATAGTCATTTTCTACAGTGAGTATTTCTGCTTTGGTCCTATTGTGCACGCTTGTTGGCTTTACTGTTGAGGTTAATAGGGTCTCTGTGTAATTGTTGTTCCTGGAGCATGCACAGTAACTATATACCAACAAGAGTCAGGAAGGGTATGCAGTAAGCGAAAAATACCTTCCTCAGAGCACAGGCACATGAATGCGGTAAGCTGGAAAATGCTTGGTTTGGTTAATGATGGAAAGGTGCTCACAAGCCATCAAGTTTCCCAGAAAGTCCAAATATACTATAAAATGTTCTCAAGAGAGTGTGCAGAATGTAGTGAAAAGTGATAACCTTGCAAGAAAGGGTACTGTATGTTAGGATACAGAGAAGTACTGTACATAGAGCTCAGAGTTGTGGGAAAGACAAGGCATGCTTTTTTAGAGCTGTGATCAGGCTCATGTGTCAGAACTGACACTTACATTTGCACTTGCTGTACTGATGTGGACAGTATTTCCAAACTCCCTCCCCAAGTCATGAAACAGTGAGCAGATTCCAACTTGACTTTTTTATGCCGTCCGATTGAAAGAGAAAGTCTACAGAAAGAAACATAAAACAGACATTCTACTAATCTATTTCTCTCTAAAAACAGAGAACATAGGACATTTGGTAAAGTCATATAGCTTCACATATTGTACATTTTTTGTAAGATGGAATAGTTTATTTAAGAAAGCTTTGACTTGACTCTGGTCTTGAAAAAAGACTTTGATTTTTCAGAAAAAAAATTCACAAATGCAATGGATGTGTTCCGTTCCTTCTTGTTATCCAGCAACAACGGAAACATCAAAAACAATGTAACTTATTTTTATTGAGCATTTTTAGAAACGATACCGTTACCACAGCAGTGTAAAACATTTAGTCATAGTAGAGAGCCAGTATGATGGTACACATAATACATGCATCCCTTAAAGATTTTTAGGTTTAAACATATTTTTATTGGGATAGAAAAACTTATCATAGCAACACTTTCAATTATACAATATATATCGATGCATACCTTAACGATGTGCATACAGTAACAAGGTGTGCAGAAATATGCAAACAAAGAAGAACCAGGGGGAAACAAGCATTTACAGTGCAACGGTCACGCCTTTGCAAAAGTTAGAGCTATTGGCATTGTAATTGACAACATTTTTATTTATGTGTTGGTTTTGAAAATAGATAAATAAATGTCATTTACAATGCCAATAGCTTAATCTCTCGCAAATGCGAGACCTATTGCATTTGCACCCACACAAAGCAACACACAGAGACACATGCACCCACACACAGACAGACCCACACACACACACACACACAGACAGAACCACACACAGAGACAGAACCCCACACACACAGTCAGAACCACACACACAGACAGAACCCCACACACATTCAACGCAGGTTTCAAGTTGTCACTTTACTACGTCTCTAACCACGACAACATGACCTCACTTTCTCGAGACAAAAAGGATTTGGGGAACAATTAAATGGGAGGCCGATGGACAAATATAAGCGGTAGAACTGCATTCTTCAAAAAAATGAAAATTGGACTATAATGAAAATGGTACTATATCTCATAAAAAGTGAGTTTAAAACACAGACAGTGTCGGCCTCACCTGCAAGTGTGACTTGATTTACCCCTTGCCTTTAGCTCACGCGCTACGTTTCCAGGCAGCCATTTCCCCCACATATGCACAACCACTCACTCACCTCCCAGCAGCCCCTCCCTGCTGGCCACTTTATCAGCCAACGCCAGTTCTCTGGTGCTAGTGAGCGCAGGTTTTCCGTGGCGTCCCCTCAGGAGATAAGCTACTCTAGCTTGTAATGTACTACCTGAAGCCATTTTCAACACGGCGGACAAGAGGTGATATAGGCTGAGAAAACGAAAAAGAGAAACTAAATACTTCCGCTCCAATATAAGAGAGCATTCAAGGCAGGATCGAGTGCTTTACACTCATACTCGAGCTAGCTCCAGATTGGGTAACAGACAGCGGTTTCCGATTCGTTGTATATAAAAAGAAAATAAAGAGGCACCTCATAAAAAACAAGCATTTGCTATGCCAATTTTTTTATACGAAGTGGCAAAGAAAGTAAACAGATGGTGTACAACAGAAGCAACTACAAAGACAAGGAAGCCACAGCTCCTGCCGTGCGCCTCCCACCTCCGTACTCTGGCACCTCCTCCCTCCCATTGACGGCAAAAACAGAAGTGAGAAAAAGACAAGCATTGGCCATGTCAATTTTCGTATAAAAGTGGAAAAGAAAGTAAACACATGCCGCACAACAACAGAAGCGAAACCAGTCACCATGACTCACTCAGTGGTGGGGTGAAGCCGACCCGTGTGAGTATAGTGGGGCTTGGCAATGCGCAATCTGGAATCTGCGCAAGCTGCCTGCTCTCGCACAGCCCAAATCCCGCAGAAGCATAATCCAGCCGAAATCGTGTTCCGACCTGCCCACTGGGTGCCATCACTGAACTGAGGGGCCGTGCAGAACATATCATCAGAGATCATTGATGCAGGACTGGACGAGCTCAGCAGACAGCAATTACTTGCAGACGAGTTCTATAACACAACAGTGACACTGCTAAATCCAGCGCTTCACAATAGGAACAGAAATGATACATTAGAAGATTACGAGTGAACAAATTACAAAAGCAGACGTTAAGTTACATGAGGCAAAAGTGACAATTGTGAGCAAACAAAATACACTAGGTAGCAAAAGGTACATTACAGGAGGAATAGACTGGGACCTCGGCGAGAGGGAGGGTGTAACGCCCACCACTAGAAAAGGGACGGGGCTTAAAAAAAGAGAGAAAAACGCCCCCGAATCTGCTCAAGCCGGGGCTAGAACCAAGTGACGCCCCTCTCCTCCAATGGCTGGCCAGCATTTACGAGGCCAGCCAATAGAGAAGAGGGGCATGTTCAAGCCCCCATACTAGACATCAGAAAATCTTCGGCTCCGCCTACCACTGCTTACAGCAGTGCGGACGAGGCCTCGACCTAAAAACTGCCTCCGTATACTGCAGACACATAAAAAGCATTTGATTTCTTGTTACACATATACAAATGTCTATTGTTGCCAGTAAAAGGCAGAACAGGTAAGATACAGTTACTGCAAATAAATGACAGAACCAGGGGGGTCTGAGGGAGAGGGGAGTCTTACTTAAAGTTACAGATGGTCAAGTAGGGCAGCAATAAGAAAATCTATGTCATGCAACTGACCGAGGTTGCAGGCTTATGGAGAGAGCTCTGTCCTAGCAGATGCCGCTGGCTAGTCTATCGGGAGGGCATCAGTCAGTGGTAGAAGTGGGCGGGAACGGAAGGGCATGGCGTGCCCCTACTTCTAAAAATTATTTCAGTCCGTTCCCCTACTTCTTTCATTCAAAAAAGCATCCCGGGACGGCAAGAATAGTCCGACTTAAAAAAATAACTTTTTTTCATTAGATTTCAGGGGCTGCTCGCACTTCTCTGTGAACTCCAAAGGCTGCAGCAGCAGGTCGCACAGACCGAGGGCAGGCCCATTGTCATTCCGAGTGAGGCTGATTATCCCCTTTCGAATGACAATGCGCCCGCCCTCTCTGCCTTTAGCATATCAAGTGCCAGTGAGATCGGAGTTGATGATTACAGAGGAGCTTTCCCCATACAGAGTACGTGGGGAACTTGACACCTTGTGTAATTTGTTAATGTTGTACACAGAGTGAATTGGGCAGGAGCAGTGACCGGACAGAAGAGGCGACAGGAAAGGAGAGGTACTAGGGCAGGAGAGGTGACCAGGCAGGAGAAGAAACAGATAGGAGAAGTGACGGGGCAGGAGAGTTGACGTGTCAGGAGCAGTGACGGGACAGGAAAGGTGACGGGGGCAGGAGAAGTGATGGGGCAGGAGAAGTGAAGGGGCAGGAGCGGTGATTAGGCATAAGCAGGAGCGGTAACAGGCAGGAGCAGTGAACGGATAGGCGCAGTGAACAGATAAGAGCAGTGAACGGGGCAGGAGAAGTGATGGGACAGGAGTGGTGATCGGGCAGGAGTGCTGACCGGAAAGGAGCAGTGAAGGGGCAGGAGCAGTGACGGGGCAGGAAAAGTGATGGGGCAGGAAAAGTGACGGGGTAGGAATTGTGATGAGGCAGGAAAAGTGATGGGTCAGGAGCAGTGACGGGGCAGGAGAGGCAACAGGAAAGGAGAGGGGACTGGGCAGGAGAGGTAACTGGACAGGAGAGGTGACCGGGCAGGAGAAGTGACGAGCAGGAGTAGTGACGGGGCAGGAGAAGTGACTGGGCAGGAGAGGTGACGGGGCAGGAGAGATGACGGGGCAGGAGAGATGACGAGGTAGGAGTGATGACGGGGTAGGAGAGATGACGGGGCAGGAAGGTGACGGGACAGGAGAGGTGATGGGGCAGGGGAGGTGATGGGCAGGAGAGGTGACGGGGCAGGAGAAGTGACAAAGCAGGAGAGATGACGAGGTAGGAGAGATGATGGGGTAGGAGAGATGACGGGGCAGGAGAGGTGACGGGACAGGAGAGGTGATGGAGCAGGGGAGGTGACGGGCAGGAGAGGTGACGGGCAGGAGAAGTGACGGGGCAGGAGAAGTGACCGGGCAGGAGAAGTGACCAGGCAGAAGAAGTGACGGGCAGGTGATGTAACGGGCATGTGACTTGACAGGGCAAGAGGGGAGAGGTGACCGGGCAGGAGAAGTGACCGGGCAAGAGAAGTGACAGGCAGGTGAACTTACGGGGCAGGAGTGGTGATGGGGCAGGAGAGGTGACTGGGCAGGAGAGGTGACGGGGCAGAAGCAGTGATTAGGCATGAGTAGGAGCAGTGACCGGGCAGGAGCGGTGAACGGACAGGAGCGGTGAACGGGGCAGGAGCGGTGAACGGGGAAGGAGCGGTAAACAGGGCAGGAGCAGTGAACAGGGCAGGAGCAGTGAACAGGGCAGGAGCAGTGAACAGGCAGGAGAAGTGACGGGCAGGAGAAGTGACGGGCCAGGAGAAGGGAGGGGCAGAGGGATTGATGAAGCAGGAGTGTTGATCGAGCATGAGCTGGAATACTGACTGGACAGGAGCAGTGAAAGGGCAGGAGCAAGCGTTTCCCAGGGCGACTTGAAGGGTAGGGGGCCAGTTTTATTTGGGGGGACCGGTTTTGTACAAGTGCAGGAGTTTTAAACACACTGCAAAGTTCTTTGCATATTCAGCCGGTTTCGGTCAACAATACAAGTGCCAAGATAACTTTGGTGATCAATGTACCTGCTGGAGAGAGATGGGAGGATGTTTTGTCTAGTGGCTGTTTTACTCATCTAAGGTAGTGCGGAGGGGTAATATGTCTGCTGCAAAGAACATGTACCATGCATATCAAAGAGCAACATGTTATGTGCAAAGTTCAGTGGGTACTGCTTTGTGTTCACTTCCCGAATGAAATGACACTTGAATATAGATGGCCTGGCAGGTCGGGCTATACTGTTCCCATTGGGCGCAGAATCTAGACTGATTTGCATATAGCTGGGTCCAAACTGGAATGGCACGGTGAGCAAAAAACAATGGATTTAAGCCCAGATCTGTGAACTGGGGTGAACGTATGACATTGTTCTGCATTCTGTCCATCAATTGTTCTTTTTGCATTTGTCACCAGAGATAAACAGGTATGCTCAGACATGAGTCCCGTGCTCTCTATGCCACTGGAATCAAGCTATCCTGGCTGATGAGGGCTGAAAGCCCGAAACCGGTCCTAGGATGCTTGTTTCCAGTCCAGGGAGGACCTGGCCTGGCAGTTCGGGCTGGACTGTTCCCATTGGGTGCAGGATCAAGACTGATTTGCATATGGCTGGGTCCAAACTGGAATGGCCTGGTGAGAAAAGAAACAATGGATTTAGGCCCAGATCTCTGTACAGGGGTGAATGTATGACATTGTTCTGCATTCTGTCCACCAGTTGTTCTTTATTCTATATTATGATTGAGCAGCTAGCTGGCTGACATGAATATGAAGGATTGTTAAACAGAAAAAACGTCCCTGAGTTTAAGGATATCCCTTACATCGTAATCTAGCCACCTTGAGATGTTTAGAGGAGGCTATATTCGACCTAAAGACTAACCAAACAATATAGTTAGAGCTATGAATATCATTAAGTAGTTACTAAATGTCAGTGTGGAAACTCTGTGAGAAATATCTAATACAGTCATGCAACATTTAAAAACACTCTAGTATGCACCATCAATTTAAAAACATCAGTTTATTTAAAAAAAATTTATGACATAATAAAATTTCACAATACACGATAATGCAACAAATTACAAATAAAAAACTAAGAGTCGACGCGGCGTTTCGGTGTCTTGAATAGATAGGTACACCTTCTTCAGGACGGTTTTTTAAAAAACACTCAAAATTTGAGAAATTCGAGGTCATGAACGATACCTTGACGGAAAAGCTGTTTTTTCTTATGGCAGCAATTCTTGCATTTTTTGTTGATGGATTTTTTAAAAAATTGTCCACCTGAATCCAAAATAATGCGTAAATTCGATTTTTCGCTGTACCAGGGGTGACCACCGTATGGATTAATGAGATCAAATACAGATTTGCTTTTTAATAAAAGGCTTGATATAATCCCATCTTGGAGTCAATTGTAATGGGATGCTTATGGCTGATGTGCCAATTAAGGGAGTAGACAGTTATTGTACTTGTTTCCTTCTGTTGTTTTTCTGTTGTATCCGTATTGTAGATTAACGTCTTCTCAAAGAACAGCGCCCTCCCTGTCACCGGGTCCTGGTACAGCTTGCTTCATGTGATACATGAAGCAAGCTGTACCAAGATGGGATTATATCAAGCCTTTTATTAAAAAGCAAATCTGTATTTGATCTCATTAATCCATACGGTGGTCATGGATTTCTGAACAATGAGAGTAAAAGCATTAAGGTAACATGTTGTTCCTGCTAATATTTCACACGCTTTACATAAACCTGTATTCCCTATGAGTGTTTGCTTTTTCCTGAATTAAACCTCAAATAAACATGTTTATTCATTGTTTTAATTAAATAACGTTATAAGCTGTAACTGGTCAGTGAAATGCTAAACGTTCTAAAAATTGGTATGTTTTGCTATTTCTAGCCACACCCCTGACTCAGCCCACTGATCCAATCTTCGGTTATTCCCCCCCCGCCCCCCTCCCCCCGATTCTCCACCCAAAGTTCCCCTACTTTTTTTCCCCACTTCGACCACTGGCATCAGTGGTGCGTATCCTCGATTTAAAGGCTTCAAGCAGAGTGTCCCAATGTTGCGAGATGGGACATTTCCAGAGTCCTCGTAGTTTCTCTAAATGTAAGGCTGCGCTCTCAGCCGTCAGTGACGTCACCCATACTTCTATCGACCGAGCCCATGCAACTTCTGAGGAAGTTATTGATTTCCAATAACATGTGATGCCCCACTTAGCTAAAAGGAGCACTAAGTCACAGAATTTGGCGACAGCTTTGTTTCTCTGTGTGTCTTTAAAGAGGCCAAGATTGCATATGTCCCAAGTGCGGAGCGAGGGAACCCCGGTCATGCGAGAGAGACAGGCAGTGATCTGATAGTTGATGGCACGCCTAGAACATGTGTCTGAAATCCACATCCTCATACACACTACGGGGACAGGAAGCATCTGCGCGACAGAAGAACTGAATGATCTTCACAGGGGTGAGGTACAGTCTATGCAAGTCATAGAACTGTATTAGCTTGAACTGTGCTTTCCACAACTCAGTGGCGGGGTAGGGCAGTATCGCAGCCCGCACTGCATCGCTGCACACCCAGCTCAAATCCTCATTCCACCAGTCGCAGAGCGTCGGGAGGGACAGAGAGGTGTGCTCGTGCTGCGCTTCGGTAAACCACGTGGCCAGGTGGCGCCCTGCGCCTAACAAATGTATATGTTGTAGCACCTGATGGGTGTTTCGGCTCTGGCTAGTGTCCCCAATGCACTCTCAAAGTATCACTGATCGAGTTGTATATGTGAGGAATTGCACAGGGAAGCCCAGTTTAGTCCCCTAGGTCATTAAACAGAATGAATGCAGTATCAGAAAAGAGATTGCCCAGAGTATGGAGGCCCACTTCATTCCAGGGGGCTATAGCTGTCATCGTGTTGTGTGTACGCCTTCTGGGCATGCCGAGCAGCAGCAGCAAAGGGGATGTGCTGGTGAGACGTAAGCTGCGGCGAAAACACAGCAGTGCCATGGACAACAGTCGCACAGGTGCAGTGGGCACGTGGACAAAAAGGTGGAGCAGGAGCTCCACATTCCACGGGGGAGATGTCAATGTCCCTGTGTGATCGAGGTTGTGTTCAGAAAACCACTGCGCCACCCACTGCAGCTGTGCTGCGAGGTAGTAGTGTTGAAAATTGGGAGCCCCCAGTACGCCACTATTGGTTGGCAGGTACCATTTTGGCAGTGCCTCCCGGCGGCAGTTGCTATGCCATATAAAGTCACTAAGCATGCGCTCAAGAGTGACAAAGAAGGATTTCTTTAGATATATTGGAATGTTGGGGAAATAATAATTGTGGGAGTACCACCATTTTGGAAAGAGAAATGTGTCCTGCCACCAACAGCACAAAGTCTTCCAGAATGTAACTTGCCCATGGAGGGAGGATAGTACCCGGCATATATTGATGTCCTCCAGTCCCGCCGCATTATGATAGATCCGGATGCCCAGCATACGTTTTGTAAAACTCCTGAGGGATCTTATCCGGGCCCAGAGTTTTCTCCGAAACCAGCAACTGGATGGCTTAATGGATTTCGAATGGAGTGCCTGCTTCATTAAGTTCCAGAGTTAAGTCAGGGGAGAGCCAGGGGAGCGCCACGTCTGATAATGAAGCTTCGATAATCTCCACTGCTCGCTTGTAGGGGTGCACCTAATATTGTGTGGAAATTGCATGGATCTCATGCTGGGAGTACAGCTCTATAGCCGGAGATACAGCGATGGACAGAATAGGGTGCTGTGGACTGTCCTGTTTAATTAATCGGGCCAAGAGAGCACCGGATTTATCTGCACTGAGTGAGTCTGTGTAGAGTGCGCTGCATAGTTGAGACAGCATAAGTGCTCCAACAGAGCTGTGTGTTCCCATAGCACGTAAGTGTGCCGGCGTCTACCTTCTGACAAGGAAATAGCCCACTTCTCGAGATGGAAGAGATCCTGTTCTGCCCTCATAATGTCCCGTTCCAGCTGCTTCCTCATACTCATCACCACACCTATCCAGTGGTCCCTGATAGTGGCTTTAAATGTGTCCAATTCCACGAGGTAGGAAGATGCTGGGCTAGTATTTTTATCGAAGAATTCTAGGCAAGACAAGTTCAAGGATTCACTAAATGCTGCATCTTCCAAAGCCTCAGGGCGGAGGCACCAGCCACCACGTCGGTATGGAGGGGATTGTCATTGTCCCAGCAAATCCAGACGCTTTGGAGGTTATGATCCGAGTGTGTTCTCCCCAAGTAGTCAGTAATGTCAACAAACGTGGTCAGGTAGGTTGAACAGACAATGTGGTCAAGACAGCACATGTAAATTGTGTGGATGAGGCTAAAAGGAGTAAATCCTCTCCCCCTCGTTACGCTGACACCATATGTCTACTAGTGCCTAATGGTGGAGCCAGTTACCCAGGTGTTTGGCAATGGAGTGTGTTGGAGACTGAGGGAGTGGAGGGTAGGACCTGTCCAACAGCGTGTCGAAGACGCTGTTGAAAGATCTGCCTAGCAGCCAGAGAATCCCTCCCCATTGCGCCAGCACCCCAGAGAGCCTATCAAGAGTGGCAGGTTGCTCCGAGTTCGGGGCATAAACCTGCCCAAGTAGTAAACAATGGCCTCTAGTGTGCCTCCCACAAAGAGATAACAACATTGTGGGCCAGTAACCGACTATAACCTCAAAAGGAATCCCAGCTCTAAACTAGATTATGACTACTCTGGCATAAGATGAGTAGTTTATTACGAATACTTAGAATACTTGGCCTCTCCAGCGCTTGAGAAGGCACGTGGACTCAACCTGGGTGATGTGCGTCCCTTGTAGGAATACTATGTGTGGTTTGTGGTGGTACAGGTAAGACTTTGTCGAGTATCTCCTACAGGGGGTTGTGCATCCCCCCGTTTTTTTCTATATAATTACATTATTGCCCTGTGTAGCTGACGTTAGTTCGGGGCTTCAGTCACCATGATGGCAACAGAAGTCAGGCAAATAGTAGAGGAGAGTGTGTAGTGGTAGTAGTGTACGGCCTGAAATAGTAGAACTGGGTTGCAAATACCAAGGGCAGGGCTCAAACAGCACCCCATCCAAACTGAATAAAACCAAACACCATGTTACCAGTGCAGTGAGGGAGACCAGATGAGTGAATTAATGGGTACTGTAGGGCGGGACCTCATGTTAAGACAGTAAATGCAGTTATTGCAGAGGCAGTTCTACATAAGATATAAGAGCGGGTTAACAGGAGCCGCACAGTGTAGAGAACTTTAGCCCATAGATAATGTATGACATTGTTCTGCATTCTGTCCACCAGTTGTTCTTTATTCTATATTATGATTGAGCAGCTAGCTGGCTGACATGAATATGAAGGATTGTTAAACAGAAAAAACGTCCCTGAGTTTAAGGATATCCCTTACATCGTAATCTAGCCACCTTGAGATGTTTAGAGGAGGCTATATTCGACCTAAAGACTAACCAAACAATATAGTTAGAGCTATGAATATCATTAAGTAGTTACTAAATGTCAGTGTGGAAACTCTGTGAGAAATATCTAATACAGTCATGCAACATTTAAAAACACTCTAGTATGCACCATCAATTTAAAAACATCAGTTTATTTAAAAAAAATTAATGACATAATAAAATTTCACAATACACGATAATGCAACAAATTACAAATAAAAAACTAAGAGTCGACGCGGCGTTTCGGTGTCTTGAATAGATAGGTACACCTTCTTCAGGACGGTTTTTTAAAAAACACTCAAAATTTGAGAAATTCGAGGTCATGAACGATACCTTGACGGAAAAGCTGTTTTTTCTTATGGCAGCAATTCTTGCATTTTTTGTTGATGGATTTTTTAAAAAATTGTCCACCTGAATCCAAAATAATGCGTAAATTCGATTTTTCGCTGTACCAGGGGTGACCACCGTATGGATTAATGAGATCAAATACAGATTTGCTTTTTAATAAAAGGCTTGATATAATCCCATCTTGGAGTCAATTGTAATGGGATGCTTATGGCTGATGTGCCAATTAAGGGAGTAGACAGTTATTGTACTTGTTTCCTTCTGTTGTTTTTCTGTTGTATCCGTATTGTAGATTAACGTCTTCTCAAAGAACAGCGCCCTCCCTGTCACCGGGTCCTGGTACAGCTTGCTTCATGTGATACATGAAGCAAGCTGTACCAAGATGGGATTATATCAAGCCTTTTATTAAAAAGCAAATCTGTATTTGATCTCATTAATCCATACGGTGGTCATGGATTTCTGAACAATGAGAGTAAAAGCATTAAGGTAACATGTTGTTCCTGCTTATATTTCACACGCTTTACATAAACCTGTATTCCCTATGAGTGTTTGCTTTTTCCTGAATTAAACCTCAAATAAACATGTTTATTCATTGTTTTAATTAAATAACGTTATAAGCTGTAACTGGTCAGTGAAATGCTAAACGTTCTAAAAATTGGTATGTTTTGCTATTTCTAGCCACACCCCTGACTCAGCCCACTGATCCAATCTTCGGTTATTCCCCCCCCCCCCCCTCCCCCCGATTCTCCACCCAAAGTTCCCCTACTTTTTTTCCCCACTTCGACCACTGGCATCAGTGGTGTGTATCCTCGATTTAAAGGCTTCAAGCAGAGTGTCCCAATGTTGCGAGATGGGACATTTCCAGAGTCCTCGTAGTTTCTCTAAATGTAAGGCTGCGCTCTCAGCCGTCAGTGACGTCACCCATACTTCTATCGACCGAGCCCATGCAACTTCTGAGGAAGTTCTTGATTTCCAATAACATGTGATGCCCCACTTAGCTAAAAGGAGCACTAAGTCACAGAATTTGGCGACAGCTTTGTTTCTCTGTGTGTCTTTAAAGAGGCCAAGATTGCATATGTCCCAAGTGCGGAGCGAGGGAACCGCGGTCATGCGAGAGAGACAGGCAGTGATCTGATAGTTGATGGCACGCCTAGAACATGTGTCTGAAATCCACATCCTCATACACACTACGGGGACAGGAAGCATCTGCGCGACAGAAGAACTGAATGATCTTCACAGGGGTGAGGTACAGTCTATGCAAGTCATAGAACTGTATTAGCTTGAACTGTGCTTTCCACAACTCAGTGGCGGGGTAGGGCAGTATCGCAGCCCGCACTGCATCGCTGCACACCCAGCTCAAATCCTCATTCCACCAGTCGCAGAGCGTCGGGAGGGACAGAGAGGTGTGCTCGTGCTGCGCTTCGGTAAACCACGTGGCCAGGTGGCGCCCTGCGCCTAACAAATGTATATGTTGTAGCACCTGATGGGTGTTTCGGCTCTGGCTAGTGTCCCCAATGCACTCTCAAAGTATCACTGATCGAGTGGTATATGTGAGGAATTGCCCAGGGAAGCCCAGTTTAGTCCCCTAGGTCATTAAACAGAATGAATGCAGTATCAGAAAAGAGATTGCCCAGAGTATGGAGGCCCACTTCATTCCAGGGGGCTATAGCTGTCATCGTGTTGTGTGTACGCCTTCTGGGCATGCCGAGCAGCAGCAGCAAAGGGGATGTGCTGGTGAGACGTAAGCTGCGGCGAAAACACAGCAGTGCCATGGACAACAGTCGCACAGGTGCAGTGGGCACGTGGACAAAAAGGTGGAGCAGGAGCTCCACATTCCACGGGGGAGATGTCAATGTCCCTGTGTGATCGAGGTTGTGTTCAGAAAACCACTGCGCCACCCACTGCAGCTGTGCTGCGAGGTAGTAGTGTTGAAAATTGGGAGCCCCCAGTATGCCACTATTGGTTGGCAGGTACCATTTTGGCAGTGCCTCCCGGCGGCAGTTGCTATGCCATATAAAGTCACTAAGCATGCGCTCAAGAGTGACAAAGAAGGATTTCTTTAGATATATTGGAATGTTGGGGAAATAATAATTGTGGGAGTACCACCATTTTGGAAAGAGAAATGTGTCCTGCCACCAACAGCACAAAGTCTTCCAGAATGTAACTTGCCCATGGAGGGAGGATAGTACCCGGCATATATTGATGTCCTCCAGTCCCGCCGCATTAAGATAGATCCGGATGCCCAGCATACGTTTTGTAAAACTCCTGAGGGATCTTATCCGGGCCCAGAGTTTTCTCCGAAACCAGCAACTGGATGGCTTAATGGATTTCGAATGGAGTGCCTGCTTCATTAAGTTCCAGCGTTAAGTCAGGGGAGAGCCAGGGGAG
This sequence comes from Lissotriton vulgaris, assembly GCF_964263255.1. Classification (NCBI taxonomy): domain Eukaryota; kingdom Metazoa; phylum Chordata; class Amphibia; order Caudata; family Salamandridae; genus Lissotriton; species Lissotriton vulgaris. The sequence goes on along the minus strand of NW_028249006.1, from coordinate 63,588 downwards.
CGCCACGTCTGATAATAAAGCTTCGATAATCTCCACTGCTCGCTTGTAGGGGTGCACCTAATATTGTGTGGAAGTTGCATGGATCTCATGCTGGGAGTACAGCTCTATAGCCGGAGATACAGCGATGGACAGAATAGGGTGCTGTGGACTGTCCTGTTTAATTAATCGGGCCAAGAGAGCACCGGATTTATCTGCACTGAGTGAGTCTGTGTAGAGTGCGCTGCATAGTTGAGACAGCATAAGTGCTCCAACAGAGCTGTGTGTTCCCATAGCACGTAAGTGTGCCGGCGTCTACCTTCTGACGAGGAAATAGCCCACTTCTCGAGATGGAAGAGATCCTGTTCTGCCCTCATAATGTCCCGTTCCAGCTGCTTCCTCATACTCATCACCACACCTATCCAGTGGTCCCTGATAGTGGCTTTAAATGTGTCCAATTCCACAAGGTAGGAAGATGCTGGGCTAGTATTTTTATCGAAGAATTCTAGGCAAGACAAGTTCAAGGATTCACTAAATGCTGCATCTTCCAATGCCTCAGGGCGGAGGCACCAGCCACCACGTCGGTATGGAGGGGATTGTCATTGTCCCAGCAAATCCAGACGCTTTGGAGGTTATGATCCGAGTGTGTTCTCCCCAAGTAGTCAGTAATGTCAACAAACGTGGTCAGGTAGGTTGAACAGACAATGTGGTCAAGACAGCACATGTAAATTGTGTGGATGAGGCTAAAAGGAGTAAATCCTCTCCCCCTCGTTACGCTGACACCATATGTCTACTAGTGCCTAATGGTGGAGCCAGTTACCCAGGTGTTTGGCAATGGAGTGTGTTGGAGACTGAGGGAGTGGAGGGTAGGACCTGTCCAACAGCGTGTCGAAGACTCTGTTGAAAGATCTGCCTAGCAGCCAGAGAATCCCTCCCCATTGCGCCAGCACCCCAGAGAGCCTATCAAGAGTGGCAGGTTGCTCCGAGTTCGGGGCATAAACCTGCCCAAGTAGTAAACAATGGCCTCTAGTGTGCCTCCCACAAAGAGATAACAACATTGTGGGCCAGTAACCGACTATAACCTCAAAAGGAATCCCAGCTCTAAACTAGATTATGACTACTCTGGCATAAGATGAGTAGTTTATTACGAATACTTAGAATACTTGGCCTCTCCAGCGCTTGAGAAGGCACGTGGACTCAACCTGGGAGATGTGCGTCCCTTGTAGGAATACTATGTGTGGTTTGTGGTGGTACAGGTAAAACTTTGTCGAGTATCTCCTACAGGGGGTTGTGCATCCCCCCCGTTTTTTTCTATATAATTACATTATTGCCCTGTGTAGCTGACGTTAGTTCGGGGCTTCAGTCACCATGATGGCAACAGAAGTCAGGCAAATAGTAGAGGAGAGTGTGTAGTGGTAGTAGTGTACGGCCTGAAATAGTAGAACTGGGTTGCAAATACCAAGGGCAGGGCTCAAACAGCACCCCATCCAAACTGAATAAAACCAAACACCATGTTACCAGTGCAGTGAGGGAGACCAGATGAGTGAATCAATGGGTACTGTAGGGCGGGACCTCATGTTAAGACAGTAAATGCAGTTATTGCAGAGGCAGTTCTACATAAGATATAAGAGCAGGTTAACAGGAGCCGCACAGTGTAGAGACCTTTAGCCCATAGATAATGTATGACATTGTTCTGCATTCTGTCCACCAGTTGTTCTTTATTCTATATTATGATTGAGCAGCTAGCTGGCTGACATGAATATGAAGGATTGTTAAACAGAAAAAACGTCGCTGAGTTTTAGGATATCCCTTACATCGTAATCTAGCCACCTTGAGATGTTTAGAGGAGGCTATATTCGACCTAAAGACTAACCAAACAATATAGTTAGAGCTATGAATATCATTAAGTAGTTACTAAACGTCAGTGTGGAAACTCTGTGAGAAATATCTAATACAGTCATGCAACATTTAAAAACACTCTAGTATGCACCATCAATTTAAAAACATCAGTTTATTTAAAAAAAATTAATGACATAATAAAATTTCACAATACACGATAATGCAACAAATTACAAATAAAAAACCAAGAGTCGACGCGGCGTTTCGGTGTCTTGAATAGATAGGTACACCTTCTTCAGGACGGTTTTTTAAAAAACACTCAAAATTTGAGAAATTCGAGGTCATGAACGATACCTTGACGGAAAAGCTGTTTTTTCTTATGGCAGCAATTCTTGCATTTTTTGTTGATGGATTTTTTAAAAAATTGTCCACCTGAATCCAAAATAATGCGTAAATTCGATTTTTCGCTGTACCAGGGGTGACCACCGAATGGATTAATGAGATCAAATACAGATTTGCTTTTTAATAAAAGGCTTGATATAATCCCATCTTGGAGTCAATTGTAATGGGATGCTTATGGCTGATGTGCCAATTAAGGGAGTAGACAGTTATTGTACTTGTTTCCTTCTGTTGTTTTTCTGTTGTATCCGTATTGTAGATTAACGTCTTCTCAAAGAACAGCGCCCTCCCTGTCACCGGGTCCTGGTACAGCTTGGTTCATGTGATACATGAAGCAAGCTGTACCAAGATGGGATTATATCAAGCCTTTTATTAAAAAGCAAATCTGTATTTGATCTCATTAATCCATACGGTGGTCATGGATTTCTGAACAATGAGAGTAAAAGCATTAAGGTAACATGTTGTTCCTGCTTATATTATATTGCTTTAGTCAATACACAGTAAAAGAAAAGAAATCAGTAGCATATGAATGGTGTACATAGCACAAAGGGACAGGTTTTCAGGAGGCACGTATTACAAGGAGCACTAGCCATATACCAATTTGTGCAGCAAACGGACGGGTGCTTTGCAGGTATGAGCACAGCAACATTGAGAGAAAGGAGGGAAAAGGTGAACTATAGTCAAAGAATATTGTCCGCCATCTGTGGAGTAACTGCCAGTGGTGTGATCGAGCCTCCCCTCAGAGGGAAGCACAACAGCGACGACCCACTGTCTCCTTTGGAGGAATGCCATCAACCAGTATCTGAGTCTGTATGTGGGTCAGCGGCACAGAACGGTGCCACGGTCTCTAGGGACGCTTCCTCCCACAAATCACCCTTGGAGCAAGGCGTGTGCGGCGAATGCTGCTTCTGAGCAGCTTCATGCTGTGTATGCGCTCGCCGGCGCTTGGGGGATATCGTAGCCCAGCTGAGGTCAGATGGCGACAAAAGTGCGCCCCCACTGGCATGTCTCTCTGCCCAGACCAGGCCGCCTCCTTTGGCTCAGTGAAGAAGTAGGATTCTCCATAGAGGACCACTCGCATTCGTGCAGGGAAGAGAAAATGGCATTGTTGAAAGGTAGGACTTTGGTGCTGCACTGCCATCGTATAGTCTGGGAACAACCTCACATGATGATTGTCTATCATCAGGGAGCCTGCAGCACGAGCCGCGTGGAGTATGGCGTCTCTGTCTGTGAAGTGCAGGAGCTTGAGAACCACTGGGCGTGGGGGGCGACTCTGGGGGAGGTATGCGCTTTTTGATGGAGAAATAGGGCGATAAGGCATCAGAAGGTGTGAAAGACCTGGTCCAGGTTTTCACGTAGGCAACGACTGCCTGTCCCTCCACACTTTCAGGGCATATCTACATGATCGGAACTTGGCACAGATTTCTCGAATAGAGACAACATTGAAGATAACACTTCTTCAATTCAAAATAAAATATCTGAAGAAATGACACCTAAAGTGCCTCCTCTCTCAGGGAGACCCCTAGGGACGAGGAACTACTATATAATGTCAGTAAAGAGGGACGGTAAGGGGAGATGGATGGGTGTGTGTTACATTTTTCCACATCACCGTGGACACTCACAGGAGAGCAACATGCAGAAGTCCTTACCCCTGCCCCGACAGAAAGTCAAGATCAATGTCTGGCAGGGTAAAATCCTCCACAAGAAGAACTTCCTCATCATTGACAAAGTTAGCTCTTGTGGGGGTTTCTTCTGAAGAAAACAAGCCCTCCTTCTGACTTAATGAGGGCGACGAAAGTAAACAGCCTCCATTGCCCTTATCAGACATTTTACTCCCAGACGAGTGAATTGGAGGTAAAGGCGCAGGCAACTCCTCCTCCGGAGGCTTGTTCACCAACCCCTCTGATGCGCCTGCATCCTTCAACAACCCCGGAGATTTAATACCCTTCTCCACCCTCCTTCTGGCTAGTCATGGAAGCTTACAACTGGAGAGTAACACAAGGATCAACAGAATAGGGGGGTACAAAGGGACATGTAAAAAATGTCACAATAAAAGCGTCAGCATGTGCGTCATCAATAACCCAAGATACATTATGTTCAGCAAAGGACATATCTACACATATCGAGAAAAGTCCAACAGTGCCAGTTACATTTAAAATAACAGAAGGGAGCAATGAAGAGGGGCCAGGAGATACAAACTATGGGGAAGTATGATCCACAGTAATGTTATTACATTATAAAGAGAAGGGCAGCATTATACATACTGAAAAGGATGCATGGATGTGCGAGTGCCGCAAAAAACATGCAGGCATATGTAACCCAACGAAGCTAAGCTTAAGCACCACTCAATCACGCCCTTTCCTCAGGATGAAGCAATAAATAAGTCCGTAGTGGCTGCCATAAATTTATGGGTCTGAAGGTAGATGGCTGCAGTGCAGCATACGTGTCGCTAGTAGTCTCACAGTAACTTAAGTCCCAAATCCAAGCTTTCCACGTTGGGACAGTGCATCCCCCCCATTGTAGAGAGACTTATCTCTTAACGAGAAGCAGAGCAATGGCAGTGTACTGCGGAACTCCTGCAGCTAGCGGCATAACATATCCCAACAGTGCCAGCAGGGCACAAGTCCTAAAAAAAGAAGTGGGGGGACTCTCCAAGGTAGGCGTGGTCACAGGAAGTGACGTCACGACAGGAAGTGACATCACGACAGGAAGTGACATCACATGTAAGGCAGATCTATCATTTGCATATATTGCAAGTCTTAACAATTGAAGCTGGTTGGTACTTAAGCCTGTGACTTAAGGTCCCTGTATGGAGGAATTAGCAGCCCAAATGTGGATGAAGTTTGGCGTACAACTACATTAGTCAAGCCATTAAGTGTTGTAAGTTAGGCATACTAAAACATGGGACCATGAACAAAAGTAGAATTAGTGTGTTGAAAAAAGCGGAAGAAAAGCACATACTAGAAACTACAATAGTGATTATCAAAACTATAAAATTTATTACGCTACCTAGAACACGACATTTACATTTATTAACAAGTATAATACACTGTGACCATGAGAGAAAAAAATGCAAGGTGCACACTTACAGTTAAAGCCTGATACTCTGTACATCTGTTATTTCAGACATTATGGGAGATGTTATATTGCCACAGGATGTCTGGCCATGGAAAATGTGAGACAGCTTATATCATTGTAAGCTATCAATAAAAAAATGACCATGCGTCTGCATATCTTTTATTGTACTGGGCTGTAGGATCGACCTTTCTAGATTGATTATCATCTGCATGACGATGAGCAATCAACCACCTGTTCACATATGGCACTGGATTCCAAAGAGGAAGATGAGGACCCATGAGGTTTATGAACATTAATGATGAAAGGCGTCCGATACCAAGGCAGTTTCGTATGGGTGACATTACCAAGTTAATTGTGCTGAAACCCCTTTCGCAGTCACTTGAACTCACAGGAAGTGTGTTTATCGCCCTCAAAACAGGTTGCAGTTGCTCTGGAATGTCATTACCACCATTATCAATATAGTCTCTGAAGCCTTCAGATACGCCTTTGTAATTAAGACAGAATCTCCTGCACAGGTTTTGCAGTTTCTCCTCACCTTCAAACCATGGGCTCTCAATGTCATATGGCCACTTTAGTGGGTTGAGAACATCTATCTCTGATGTAAGGGCTAAAAATTCATCTGTCCGAGATGATGTGGCCGACCTATTGCTTGCAGACTGCGCATACAACCTAGAGCGCAAGTTATCTGCCAGATTTTGATAAAACTGGGGAAGGTTTATTTTGACCTGCCCACGTGAGTCCTCACAGCTGATTGCCACTCCTCTAAATAAGCCACTCTCAATAGTTTTTTCAGCCTCCTTCCTGTGTGTCCCTGGAAACTCCTTAAGCTTTTCAATCGCCCTTACTGAACGATTGATGAGCTGGTAAGCTCGTGGCAGAGTTGCTTCATCCCTTTGAAGTGCTTCCGACAGTGTTCCAATCTCATGAACCGCATCTGCAACACCAGCTAGATTGAGCACAAAATCGGAAGATGTCAGAATTCTATTCAGCCCGCTGAAAGTAGACCGGTGTTTGGCATCACGAGAAGTACTTAAGCTGGCCTGAACAAAATGCTGGTGAAGGGCTGGGTATGACTCTCACACTGCTTGTATTGCCCTTTTGCTAGAAGCAATCCACCGGATTGAAAATACTCGCCCAATTTTCAGAATTGCAATCTCTAGCTCTTTTGCACATGCAGAAAGTTCCCGCTGATTTTTGGGAGACTGGTGGTACACAGCATACAGTTTTTCAAAAAATGATGCAAGGTGCTTAAGGCCTGGCACTGTATCAACCGTGTCCGCTACACTGAGCTCAAGCCGGAGGCATAGACAGTGCCATTTTACAAGTCGAGGGTATTTACAACATAGCCTCTCCAAAACACCTGAGTTTCTCCCAAGCATTACACTGGCACCATCACTGCACACCCCTATCCAATTGTCTGCAAGGAACGTGTTGCAAAACCCATGTTTTTCCAGACATTTCAAGAGTGAGGACTCAATGCACTCTGCATCGCCCCTAGGCAACTCAAGCAAGTCAAGGAAAAAGGTTAGGGGCTCTTTTCCATTGAATGCAGCACGTACATAAATAATTAAAACAGTCAATGAAGAATGGGTTGTTGACTCATCAATATAAACAGATATTTTTGGAGCCTGTTCAACAATGCCTATGCAAAGCTTTCTCCGCATTTCCTCAGCAATGCAATCAGTTATCTGTGCTGCAGTGAATTCGCTGTGTAGAACCGAGCCCATATCCGACTGATTAGCAACCTGCAAAGCTACTAGTCCTGGAAAGTCTGAAAAGGGGCGATTATTTTTTGCACAAAAGTAAAGAGTGCGAAACACCTTAACCGTTGAAGCATGAAAATGCCTCTGCTGCTCCAGGAACGTTGACGGCAGTACCTCCTTCTTGGATGCATCTTGGATAGCACATGCATTACAATGTGCTTCAGAAAGTTTATGCTTATGTATTTTTTTCTGCAGTGAGCCTAACTGGCTAGCTTTTGTTGGGCCAGATGCAGCAATGCTCCCAGTGACCCATTCTCTTGACAAACCCACACCCTGTGATGCTCCAAGTGGCTTAACCTCACTGCATATGTTGCAGCCAAGGCGGCCATTTTCACAACTTAGCCATGTATACTTTTCTTTAAATTGAGCCCACTGATTGTGGTCCCAACACTCTGGCAAGCTGATATCCCTTTCATAAGTGGCGCCCACATCCCGGATCTTTGTTTAAGAGTCTTCCAGTGGAGAAGGTGGAATTGATCCTTGGCTTTACATCAATTTCTCCGAATCTTGTGCAGGTACATCTTTCAAGCACGCACGGGGCTGTACTAGGCTACTTTCCGAATCAAACCGCGATCTCTTATTCGCATTCGCAAAGAAATCCATGATGCTGGATTTGCGTTTGCTTATTTCTGTAGAAAGCAGAAAGCATTGGGTCAGTTTTATATTTTGCATTTGTCACTCATATTCACTGATGGTTGGCGAGGAGAAAAAATTGAAAAATTGCTTGGCAAAAATATTTTCCGTATTACTTTTGGCACCTGGCTAAATGTTTGTGGACCAATGAGTCACCCATCCCGGTTTGTGGTGGTATTATAATAAAAAAAAGAGAGAAAGTCACAAAATGCCCTTTTAAAAAAGAAAAATTCCCTCAATTCGCAATTGATGATCTTCGATTTTACCGGTGTGATATTGCTAATTTCGTTTCCCATGTCATGTATGAACATTACATTAAAAAGATTTGTGGTCATGAAGGAACAAAACATTTTCTGCCAAGGAGCATTCGCGCTTTTTACCTCTCTTGGCTACCACTGTTGCAGCATCCGTGTTAGGGGTAGAAGGTAAAGTTTGCGGTCTGGCAGCAGCTGGCTGGGTGAATTCCTGGTGATCTGTGTTGTGTCCTGGGTGAGCATGGGACCCAACGCTGCCCTGTTGTGCTGCAGGATGAACCATTGCAGGTGTGAGCAGGACAAGTGCAAGGCAGGGAGATCTTTTGAATAGGATGGCTCCCAAGATACTGTAAGCTGTAGTGTAAAAAAGATTCCACATTAGGCAACTGTCAAAATTTTCATAGTTGAAGGAATGGTGAGTCACCGCCAGTCATTCCTTACAAACGATTCTGAGGCATTCCATAGATGTCCATCAATCTTGAGCACCCACATTTTTATATTTGAAGAGGTTAAAGCGCTTTTGGATGTTGGCGACACAGCAGTTTGCCTTTAATGAATGCATGGAGACCTTTCAAAAGTGATCATTTTGAACCCTAAACTTAGAAACATCCATGCTTCCTTGCCCGAACGACAAGCACAAAATAAAAATGGAGAAATACAGATAAAATGGGCACAAGAAAATACAGCCATCATTAATCTGAAAAATCATTGAGAAAGCAGTGTGCACCAACTTTTTACTTTCAAGCAGCCCGGGACAATTCCGGCCACTTCTTTGAAATGCAATAGATCTCAGATTTGCGAGAGATTAAGCTATTGGCATTGTAAATGACAATGTTATTTCTCTGTTTTGATAATTAACACACAAATATAATTCATTGTCATTTAAAAAGGTCTGCCTACTTGGGGCGGATTTGCTGAGGCAGACCACTCTCAGTGTCTGCCATGCCTGGCAGGAAAAAATAACACTGCCCACCACTTGTAGGGGAAAATCTCCCTGTGGGTAGGAGACATTTTTATTTTTCCGAAACAAACCCTTACTATGGTAAGATGGCTAGTGTACAAGACTGAAAGCCTTAAACAAAATGTGCTGTGGTCCCGGATGGCAGTGTAGCCTTAATTGAGCGAGGTGACATGAACACATTTTCAAAACGCTACAGGAAAGTTTGACTGCAAGATTTTGTATACATTACAGGTTCCCAGAGAGGCTGCTTCCCACACTCGACAATGACTATTACACACAGTAGGGCTCCATATTCACGTTATTCTATTGATGAGTGTTATATGTTATCTCCCCACCTATTGTAAACTAGCGGCTCTGTATTAAATAGTTTTGTCCCAGCTGCCTCTCTCTAGCTGTGGCTAGATTGATTTATTTTATTTATAAAGTTTTATATAGCGCAAACTTGATCCCGAAGGATATCAGAACGCTTTACAATTTGCAGCAAAGGTAACACATCAGAACATTAGTCTAACATTGGGAATCTTGGCTGAAGACAATGGAGCTGCCGGGGCATTAACTTGGGTCAATGCCTACATTTTAAATTTATTAACTGGCCATTGTATTTATTTTAGCAGATTTATTTATGTCTATTTATTTTAGGAAATGTATTTAGTTTTGGTATATTTTAGTTTGACTTAATTGCCTTCATTTACTTCAGTGCAACAAAATATAAACATTGCTTTACTATGTATTAATACTGTTAATTTTTGTGATAGTTCCTAAAAATAGGGCCGATTATGACTCATGCATTGTAATGGTTGTTTCCCCCTTTACAGAGACTACTTACTATAAAATCGGGGTGGGCCTAGCTCATGATGTCATTTTGTGGGGACCCCTTGAAGAAAGCGGGCAGAACCTTTGCAAAACTTTGTGCCCCCCTATCCAGTAGTGCAATTATCCAAACACTGACAGGATTGAGCCTAAATTAAAAATATACTGACATACGTAATGCCAAGTCAGACGTCATCATGGAGTCATGTTTAAATGAACAATCCAGCGCCATCCTACACCTCCCCATTCCACAAAATTATACAATTCAGACCGACAACACAAACTAGAAGGGGGCGTTGCTGTCATCATTAAACATTCCATGTGGAAACAGCGACACGGAAGAACACACAAGGGTACACCATCATACTACTTACAATTTATAGCCTGGTGTCAATTGTTCAATGCAGGGCTTAATTTGTGCCAGTGCTTAGCGCCGGCACTTAATTGGCAGGGCCGGGTCTAGTGGGACTCTGATTCTACACGCACGAGGCGCACAGTGCATGTAAAATGTTTTAATTTAACTTGCAGCACACTTGCTAGTACTAATACTTAATTAACTCCTCAAGTCTCGTGCAGCCGCACCGCATTGTGTTTAGTTTTTCACATCTCAGTTTACCCTAATTGTTCACGATCACTTGAATAATGAAATATTCTGAGTGGGAGAGCTCTTTGGCAGCACTCTGCCAGGTTTCTCTCTCGTCACTCTCATGCTGCTGTGTTAAAGAGCCTCGGTTCTACCGCACAAAGAATTAGGGTGACCAACTGGCATTGGTGCAAATTCAGGACGGTGAGTGTAAAAATTCAGGACAAAGGGTCAAAATTCAGGACACAAATTCAGGACAGGAGGTCAAAATTCAGGACAAAACTTCAGGACAATAGGTACGTTTTACAGACACATCAGAGGTCGCGCAATAGTATATAAGTAAGCCCAGCCATTTCCAAAAATATTCAACCGTTTGCAAACCTATCCATCATGTATCCTTCCATCTATCATTTCACTAATCCATCCCTTCATCCATCCCCTCATCCATCCTTTCACTCATCCTCAATTATCCATCCATCCATCCATCCACCCTTTCATCCTATCCATCTGTACACTTATCCATCCACTCTTCATCCCATCCATCCATTCACTCATCCATTCAGCCATTTCCCCTTTCACCAATCCAGCCATCCTTTCACTTACTAATCCTTCCACCCATCCACTCTTTTAGTCATCCATCCATCTGCCCTTTCTCTCTCCATCGACCCTTTCACTTAGCCTTCCTTCCATCCATCCATCCACCCACCCATCCATCCATCTACTCATCCACTCATGAATCCATCCATTGCCCCTTTCACTCATCCATCTATCATTTCACTCCTTCACACGTCTATTCATCCTTTTGTCCATCTACCCTCCCTTTCACTCACTCATCCATCCTTACACCCACCCTTTCACTCATATGTCCATTCATTCACCCTTGCACTTATCAATCCATCCATCATTTCACTCATCCACCTACCCCCCATCATCCACCCACCATCCACCCACCCACTCATCCATCCTTTCACCCACCCACCATCCAATCCACTGATCCCTCCTTTCACTCACCCACCATCCACCCACCCACTCATCCATCCATCCTTTCACCCACCCACTCATCATCCATCCATCCATCCTTTCACCCACCCACTCATCATCCATCCATCCATCCTTTCACCCACCCACTTATCCATCCATACATCCCTTCACCCACTCTCCATCCATCCATCCTTTCACCCACCCATCATCCATCCATCCATCCCTTCACCCACTCTCCATCCATCCATCCTTTCACCCACCCATCATCCATTCATCCATCTGTCCTTCCCCTCATCATCCATCCATCCATCCCCTCATCATCCATCCATCCTTCCCCTCATCATCCGTCCATCCTTTTCCCTCATCCATCCATCCATCCTTTTCCCTAATCATCCATCCATCCTTCCCCTCATCATCCATCCATCCTTTTCCCTCATCATCCATCCATCCATCCATCCTTCCCCTCATCATCATCCATCCATCCTTCCCCTCATCATCCATCCATCCTTTTCCCTCATCACCCATCCATCATCCATCCATCCACCCTTCCCCTCATCATCCATCCATCCACCCTTCCCCTCATCATCCATCCATCCTTCCCCTCATCATCCATCCATCCTTTCACCCACCCCCTCATCATCCATCCATCCTTTCACCCACCCCCTCATCATCCATCCATCCCCTCATCATCCATCCATCCACCCTTCCCCTCATCATCCATCCTTTCACCCACCCCTTCATCATCCATCCATCCTTCCCCTCATCATCCATCCTTTCCCGTCATCCATCCATCCTTCCCCTCATCCATCCTTCCTTTCATCCATTGTCCCCTCACCCATCCATCCATGCCATCCATTTATCCTGCCTTTCATCCATCCATCCTTCCCCTTACCCATCCATCCATCCCATCCATTTATCCTGCCCCTCATCCATCCATCCTTCCCCTCCATCCATCCATCCATCCTTCTCCTCATCCATCATCCTTCCCCTCACCCATCCATCCATCCCATCCATTTATCCTGCCGCTCATCCATCCATCCTTCATCCTTCCCCTCATCCATCTTTCCTTTCATCCATCCTTCCCCTCACCCATCCATCCATCCCATCCATTTATCCTGCCCTTCATCCATCCATCATTCCCCTCCATCCATCCTTCCCCTCATCCATTTATCCTTCCCCTCATCCATCCATCCTTCCCCTCCATCCCTCATCCTTCCCCTCATCCATCTTTCCCCTCATCAATCATCCAGCTACCCTTCCACCCATACATCCAGCTATTTACATTTTCTTTCCATCCTTCCCCTCACTCATCAATCCATCTATCCTCTCTCATTATCCATTTATTCAATCTTTCATTCATCCATTCACCCTTTCACTAATTCATCCAGCCATTCACACATCCCTTCACGTACTTACACGCACACCTTTCCATATTAATTTTGAGCTGAGCCCTTTTGAGAAGAGGCCCATCAAGAACTTCACCCTCACTGCAGGGGCCGTTCCAGGACTGGGACAGAAGCCACCCAGGGCGGAGACAGGATCCACCACAGGGGGGGAAAAGAGCCATCACAGGCGGGGGTGGACTGGAGCCACAACATGGGGGGACAGGAGCAGGAGTCATCACAGGAGAGGGAACGTGATCCACCAGGGTGGGCACAGGGGTGGGCATGCAGTATTCTAGTATCATCTTGGGCTTCTCGCCCCCTCCTGCACAAGACAACGAGAAGACAGGCTCTCTGTCCAAAATGCCATCCCCCACTGTGATATACAGTACTTACAGGAGATACTCCGAGAGAACTGATTGAACTGATTGTCCTCCATACTTTGTTAATCAGTGTGGGTGCGATTGTGCCATTTCTTTATTGTATTACATTATGCATGTTTGAAGAACCGAGGTTTGCTTACAAATTAGTGACAGTAATTAAGCTCGGTGAAGAAAAGCAGGTGCTGCCTTGGTGTAATCAGGGGTGTAATCTGGCCGAGTCTAGGATGTTTCGGGCCCTGGGTAGAAATGGAATGTGTGAGCCCCCCTCTAAATAGCAGATACAAGATGCATTCAGGGCTGTTTGCATGTGAATGGATGCCCCCTGCTCCTGAACCTGCAGCCCCTCCCTCTCAGTCACCTTCAAGCGCCTTTTAACAGCTCATCAAGGGCTGGAGGTGTGAGGGTTGCCATCCCGCTGTGCCTCTACAGTGCTGCTGGGGGTCTGAGCTTTCATACAGCATCGGAGTAAAGAAGGGAGGTGGGGCAAGCTGTGCCCAGTTAAAATTACGGAAAAATGGTAGGTGCAGGGGCGTGGTGACCACCGGCGTGCTTGGTAACTTCCGGATTCAGCCAGCCACTCGCCCACCCGGAAATGCTTTATTTACTTTGTGCGCGCCGCGCTCCCGTTTTTTAATGGTGGACGCGGTTTTGATTTAGCAGGGTGGACGGCGTCCACCCTGAAAAACCCTCGTAAATAAGTGGGGGGATGCCGTCCACCCGCGTGGTACCCCGACTCGTGCCCTGAGTGCCAGCAGCTGGGGTTGAGCCTATTTCAGATTCAATCATCCCTGGAGAGATGTTGAAAAACTTCCCCCCCAATATGCCAGTATTGGTGCGCAGTTCCACACCAAGTGAGAGAAGTCGGCATTCTCTGTTGCACATCTAGAGCAGCAATGTGATTTGGTGGGGTCCATTTTCACCAGCAAGTGTATGCTCTGTGTAAATGTTTAAAATGTAAGCATTTATGCAGATGGTGTAGTGGCGCTTACTAGTTGATGCACGTCACGTCATTACGTGATGTGCGGCGGCCATTTTAGGAGTGATGCGAGCGCATCTCATTAGGAGGCGCGAGAGCATACACTCAGCAGCGCCGGCTCAGCGCTCTTCAGGAAGTTAGTAAATTGAATAAAGAAACGTTATATAAGCAGTTTGAGTCAGCGGTTTTATTGGAAAAGGAGATTCTACAGTGGCGACGAGGTCGGGAAGTGACCAGCAGCTTTAAAAATAAATAAATAAATAAATAAAACAAAATCGGAAATAAAACGGACCCACCATGAGGGCACAGAGAGAGTCAGCACAGCTCCAGCCAGATAGACCCATCCTGAGGTCAATCCTGCGCAGCAAAGTGATCCTGAGCAGCACAAACCGGACACAGCAGGACTGTAAGCACCACATAAGGTACTGTAACCTGAAGAGCGCGGCAGAGCCATACCTGCCCACACATAGGGAAGGCAACAGGAAAGGTGGTACAGAGACCCCAGAGCAGCCAGAACAAGCGCGCCAAAGCCAAACCACCCACATACACGCAAGGAACCGAGCTGGCTACCACAAAGGAGGGGGAGGGGGCTGACACTGAGAGTCCCCAGGTACAACCCAGTAAAGAAGAAAAGGATAGCACCCCAGGTAGCCCCACCGGCAAAGGGTACAGAGCACCCACAATCAAAGAAGAGAAGATGAGCACACCAGCGGGATACGCCATAGCACCAGTCCAGTTCCTACCGAAACCAGGGGAACCACTAATGAAGTGGGAGGACTGGAGAGAATATATCGACAACTTCATAGGGGTCCTGGAGGACGAGAATGTGGAAAACTTCACCCCCAAAAGGAAAAAACGCATACTACTACTCAATCTGGGGCCAGAAGGGCTCAGAATCCACAAAAGCCTGGTGCCCAAACAGAGAGGAAGCACGGACGATGACGTATACGCCCACGCCATCGATGACCTGAACGAACACTACCGACCCACGGTATGCGTGTCAGTCGACAGATTCAACTTCCAGCAGAGGAAACAACGAGCTGGAGAGTCGATTGAGGAATACGTAGCAGCCCTGAAGAAACTAGCGACCACGTGCAGGTATGGAGTTTGGGAGGAGGAGTTTATCAAAGACCAGATCGTGATGCATAACTCCAGCACGAACGTTCAGGACAAGCTATGGGCAAGCGGAGACACCACACTCAAGGATGTAATGGTCATCGTCAAAAGGGCAGAACTCGCACGGAGGTGCGCCGATGCAACCAAGAAAGACACGGCAACCAGCGCCATGGTAAACAGAGTATATGAGGAGGAACATCGCCGAGACCAGAAGTACAAGGGCCCCGCACCAAAAGGATCCAACAAATGGCAGGGCAACACCGGACCGCAAGGGAAACAAGCAGGCAACGACAACAAGAAAACGTGCTACAGGTGCGGAAGTTGGTCCCACGAGGCACACGACAGAAGATGTCCCGCGTTCCGGGCCAAGTGCTTGCACTGCGGCATCATCGGCCATTACGAGAAAGTGTGCCGGAAGAAAATATCCAAAAGCGTGGTGAAATACATCGACCAAGGCGAGGAGGACCAGGACGGGACCACAGAGGAGGAAGTAGTCACCGTCTTATGCATATATGACCAGGTACTATGCGTGGATGGAAAAAGGACAACCAAACCGGTATTAGAAATGACAATTGGCGGAATAACCATCAGCGTAGTGGCGGATACAGGCTCCCCCTACACAATAGTTCAAAAAGCGGTGTGGGACGAAACGTTCAGACCGAAGCTAGGTCCAGAGTTAGAGAAGCTGGACATCCGACCAGTCACATATAACGGCGATCGCATCCCAATGGTGGGATTCCGACTCTTGAAGTTCGAGTTCAGAGGCCGGTCAGCGTTCTGCAAGCTGTACATCTCAGAGAGGGGACCGTCCGTCTTGGGATGGCTGGACCAGGGCGACCTGGGAATCAAATTGGACCCTGGAGGAAAAGAACAGATCCTACTCACGGAACCGGAAGTGTGGCCCAATTTGACTAAATGGAAAGAAGACTACCCAAAGGTGTTCGGAGGTACAGTGGGAAAACTGGAGAGATTCCAACACAAGATTGTACTCAAGGAGGACGCCATTCCTATTGCCCACAAAGTAAGAAATGTACCCATAGCGGTGAGAGAGGCAGTTCAAACAGAACTTCAAGACTTGGAGAGGAAAGGGATAATTGAGCCCATCACCTGTGCAGAGTGGCTCGCGCCGTTGGTGGTAGTCATGAAGCTCAACGGGAAGGTCAGGCTCTGTGTCAACCTGAGAGAACTAAATAAGAACATCGTCGTGGAGAAATTCCCCCTCCCAAGGATTGATGAAATGTTGGCGAAAACCAGGGGAGTCAAATGGTACTCCACCATTGACTTGACCTCCGCCTACCACCAAATAGTATTGCACCCGGACAGCAGAAAACTCACGTCATTCATCACCCCATTCGGATGCTATCAGTTCTGCCGCATGCCATTTGGACTTGCCTCGGCAGCCGCAGTGTTCCAGAAACTAATGCACCAGCTGTTTAGGAACATGACTGGCGTCCAATATTTCCAGGACGACATTCTAGTAATGGGGCGTGATAAAATGGACCATGATCAGAAGCTCGGAAAGGTGCTGGAAACCTTGGAAATCAAAGGCCTCACAGCAGAATGGACAAAATGCCGATTGGGACTGGAGTCGGTGACCTATCTAGGCCACGAAATAGGGGTGCAAGGCATCACACCAAAGGCAGAAAACATAAAAGCAATTGCTGAAGCTCCGCCCCCCACCAACAAGGAGGAGGTTAGATCATTTTTGGGTATGGCGGAGTACTACAGCAAATTTGTGGTGCACTTTGCCTCAAAGACACACCATATGAGGATGCTGACCAGGGAGAGCACCAGTTTCCAATTGACACCAGAGACACAAAGTGAGTTTGAGACAATCAAGAAGGACGTCACGGGAGCAGTGCCGCTCAAAGGATACGACCCACAGGGCACTACTGTGCTCACAACCGACGCCAGCGACAAGGGCCTGGGTGCAGTGCTCATGCAAGATCGCGGACAAGGACAGATGGAGACGATCAGTTTTGCATCCCGGGCATTGACCGACACCGAAAGCAAATACAGTGTAATCGAAAAAGAGATGTTGGCCGTGGTGTGGGCCATGACGAGATTTCGGCAATTCCTATGGGGAACACGATTCCTGCTTAAGACAGATCATAAGCCATTGGTGAAGGTGCTAACATCAAGTGGACACGCCAACGCCACTCCCAGAATATCCAAAATGACTCTGAAACTACTTGAATTCAGGTATGATGTGGAGTACATTCCAGGAAATCGGAACCGAGTAGCAGACTACCTGAGCAGAGCAGCAGCTATGGAGCCAGGAGAGGAAGACCCAACAGACAAAGGGGAATTGGTAGCTCTCGTGGAGGACCAGGAGAAAATCATCAGCTACCAGGAGTGGACAGAGGCATACGAGGAGGACAGCATCATGAAGGAAGTGAAGATGCACATCGTCAAGGGCTGGCCAGACAAAAGACACATGAGTGAAAATATCAAGCCATACTATGAAATAAGGGAAGAATTGTCGGTAGGGGACAAGGGAGTATTCACATACAGAGGAGACAAGGTGATCCCCCCAAAGAACCTCGTCACCAAGTTACTGGACATGCTACACGAGGGCCACCTAGGCATAGGAAAATTGAAGTTAAGGGCCAAACAAAACTACTGGTGGCCAGGCATGGACATAAGAGCGGAGAGGCACCTCAGAGATTGTCCACAGTGCCAAGGAGCTGACAAGACGCTCAAACCCCTGCGTCCTGCGTTAGGAAAGTTCGACCCCCTGCAGAACCCGTGGGAAGAACTATCAATAGACATATTAGGACCCATCCTTGACGACCAGGGCACTCAGAAGTATGTATGTGTCCTCATGGATCGATACTCCAAATGGCCGGAGGTCAAGGTGGATGAGTCCATGGACACTGAAAACATTCTGAAATTTTTGTCGGACACTTTTGTGAGAGAGGGCATCCCCAAGTCCATCCTGAGCGATAATGGCCCCCAGTTCACGTCTGAAAGATGGAACAAATTTATGCAGAGGAACGGCATCACAATCAAACACACAGCGATCTACCACCCAGCCGGAAATGGCTTGGTGGAGCGATTTAACAGGGTTGTGATGGGAGATGTACAAGCCGCGATTTCCTGCAACAAGGATTGGGAGAAAGCCATAGAGAACATGGTATGGGCATACAGGATCACACCCACTGGAACTGGATACAGCCCATTCCAGATCTTGAGAGGACGGGAACCCTTCACGCACGACAACCGGATTTGGAAGGAGAAGGTTATCACCAGCGAATGGTCTCCCGCGGTGGTACGTGCCAACCTGGAAAAGGCACAGTCCATTTATACCAACCACTACAACAAACGGAAGAACGTGAAAGGGACAAGCTTGGAAAAGGGCGAGTGGGTAAGAGTAAAGTTGGCAACGCTACAGAAGAAAGGAGACAGTAAATACAGCAAGCCCATGCAAGTTAAGGAAGTGTACGATCGAGCGGCCCTATTGAGTGACGGGAACGTGTGGTCCCAAGACCGCATGGCCAGGTGTAACAAGATCTTGCAATGGGAGCAAAATGGAACTGAATGGGAAGACATGAAAGATCCGAATGTAGAGACGGAACAACACGCAGGTGAGCAGCAAGAAGGAGGAAGTGCTAGCAGTGAACGACTGGAGGAGAGGAGAGCGAATGGTAACCAAGGAACTGATATGGACTTACAAAGGAGGAGTATGGATGAAGGCGTGGCTGCGCAGAGAGAGGGAAGATGTACCGAGATACAGAGCCAAGGGGCCCCGGAGAACCCGACCAGGGTGACCAGGAGTGGAAGGTCTGTGGTGAGACCCTCCAGGTTTCGAGATTACGATATGGACAGTGAACTGTAAGTGACTCTTTCCTTGTTTGGGAAAAAGGGGAGATATGTAGTGGCGCTTACTAGTTGAAGCACGTCACGTCATTACGTGACGTATGGCGGCCATTTTAGGAGTGATGCGCGCGCATCTCATTAGGAGGCGCGAGAGCATACACTCAGCAGCGCCGGCTCGGCGCTCTTCAGGAAGTTAGTAAATTGAATAAAGAAACGTTATATAAGCAGTTTGAGTCAGCGGTTTTATTGGAAAAGGAGATTCTACAGATGGGTTGTTTCTACAGATGGTTGTTGGATATGAACTGAGTTTGCGCAAAGCATTAAACCCATGTCTTCTCCGGGAGGGGGTGACCCAGATCCCTCTCCCACGCAGCCCAGTCCCCCACCCCAACCGCTGGCCGAAGTGTCAAAGATAAGTGATATTGTCGGGAGACCAAAAGACATCACTACATGACGTAATGACTAATGAGAGGGGGAAAATTCCCAGATTCAGCTGGGGCAGACGGAAGTGTGGTGCCTGGTATACACCCGTTACAACGCATCTTTTACTCCGCACTACCATTACAACGCGACTTTTACAACGCATACCATTACAACGCATTGCGCTGGGGGGCGCTCTAGGATAGGGAATAAGTATAATTTACTATCCAACACCTTCCCTAGGGTCCACGGGGACTGGAGTTAGAATAGTAAATTATACTTACCACTATCCAGCACCTCAAAGCGCTATGCGTTGTAATGGTATGCGTTGTAATGGTCGCGTTGTAATAGTAGGTAGTTGTAACGGTATGCGTTGTAACATGGTACATCCGTGGTGCCTATGGAATTACGAAGTCTGTGCAGAATAAATCTTTCCATTTAAGACACATCATGTCCTTATGTTACGGCTGCTACAGTGTGCAATTGGGTCTCAGGAAAGAGGTCGTCCAGAGTGCCTAGTCAACACAGGGCTAGGGTTTGCTTGGTTAGTGTTTCTGGGGTCGGGGCAGCAAAGGGTTATCTAGAAGCGGTATGTGCGGAGAATAGAGAAGGTCGACGTTCAGATATCGTTGTAACTTAACCCAGGACCAGTATGTAGTTAGAAGTGTTTGTGTCTCTGTCTGTGCCCTAGGTAGGCCGCAGGGTATGATAGTGGGGAGCGGGCATGGGTGGGCCTGCAACCATTCTGACTTCAAGTATTGCAGCCTTGGTTCGGGATGTTAGCAATAGTATGCAAAATGTGCCTACACAACTAAATAGTACAAATATAAATCCGGGACGCCAAATCCTCCATGCTGGTAAGGCATTTCAGTGTTTGCAAACTGATTCGTGGATGCCCACCGGCCCAAACTAGTCAAATGAGCATACTTCAGAGTGTATCAAAAATTTAGTAGTGAGGGCTATGGAAATGTTGAGAAATAGGTATAAAAAACGGGGCATTACCACCATTTTAATGATAGCAATTCTGCCAGCAATCAACAGGGAGATTAATCCAACGATCAATTTGTGTTGATAGTCAATTACAGGTCCGTAATTAAGACGGATAATCTTCGCAGTGCTTCAGTGTAAATAGAAACCTAGGTATGGGGGGCATGGGGTAGGTCGTGCACCAGCACAGAGGGAAGTTTAAAGAGGAGACCTTGACGTCTGTCAATGGAAATATTTCCGATTTGGTCAGAGTTTATGACGAGTTCGGAGAACAGCCCAAAGCACAGAATTTCGCACCAGACTAGGGAGATTAGTTTCTGGGTCCCTAACCAACAACATCACGTCTTCTGCATAAAGCGAAGCCAACAGTTCCGCAGTGAAATCATAGTCTGTGCTGTAAATGGCACTCCTAGAGATGACGCACAAGGGGGTCCATAGCGATAATGAACAATAGAGGCGACAGAGGGCACCTCTATCTGGTACCCCGTGAAAATTTAAATTGATCAGTTAGGTCGCCATTCACACAGAGCCTGGCCAATGGGCTCATGTACAGGAGGCGAATAAGATCACTTGTTGGAACTCCCAATTTTCATAATGTGGCATATAAAAAAGACCATTCCAGTGAATCAAACACTTTTTCAGCGTCCAAAAATATTGCTGCAGCGGAAAGATCAGGAGTAATTTGGTTAAGGATTGCAAACACTGTGCGAAGGTTAACTGATGTCGATCGATTCGGGACAAACCCAGTCTGGAACAGGGAAATTATTTTATCTGCAATTAGGGAAATGCGAGTATCGAGGATCTTAGCCAAAATTTTATAGTCTTGATTCAACAAGCGCAAGGGTCTGTAGAAGGCACACCAGTAAATAGACCTGCGTAAGTAAATGGGTAATTACTGCTTCGCGCATCGTAGGGGGGAGAGATCCACCCTCTAAAGATTCTGTGTAAACTTCCAATAAATGGGGACTGTATAAGGGTTTATACATTTTGTAAAATATGCTGGATAATCCATCAGTTCCCGGTTCTCGGCCCCCACTCAGGTCATCAATGGCCTGCAAGATTGTATCCGCAGTAAAGGGTGAGGCCAGGAGCTGCAGCAGCTCTCCGTCAAGGCAGACCAATGCCACCTTGACAAGATTTATTGGCAAGTACGTCATCTGCAGGGGGGATTGAGTGCTATACAAGCAAATGTAATAGGAGAGACAAGCAGAAGTGATGTCGCACTGCATGTGATCGGAGTGCCATTGTCTAATTAAAGTTGTGTAATAAAGGAGGATTGGAATTGATGGTGATGTAGCCTAGCTACCGTCTGACCATATTTCACCCTCGCCATACACCCTCGCCCATGTGTACTTGCCAAGTTAGTTGATCTTACATGCTGTGAGATCTTGAAAGTCTGAGAGGAGTGTTGCTCGCCAGTGCATCTGAAGGAGGGGTTGTCGGCCAGAGCTCGTACATCGAGCTCCTTCAGCGCATTTTCAGTAGTCTCGAGTTCCCAGCATATGGAGTGAAGCACCCCAGCCTATTTGGCAATACATACCCCTCTGATATAAGCTTTAAAAGCCTCCCAAAGTGTAGCATGTTGTGACACTGTACCGGTATTGAGCTGAAAGTACTCTACTATAGTGTCTCTGACCTCGATTTTAAACACATCGTCCAGAAGCGCCTCTCCTGGGAAGCGCCAGTGTGCATGCAACCGCATAATGCTGGGAATGGTAAGGGTCATCAGTACCGGTGAAAGGGCGTGGCTTGGACGCCGAAGGGAATGGCGGCGTGAGCTCGGAGCTCCGCGCCCGATCCCCACAGAAATCCTGAAAATCGGAGCGGAAAAACCCGCGACGGCCCCGGAAAAACAGGTCGCTGACGGGTGAATAGAGCAGGCACACGGGGAACCGCCAACGGAGCCGATTAACAGAGGTTTGGCGCCGGAGGAACATTACAACCCAAAACGAAGAGGCTCCCAAGATGGCGGCCGAGGTGTGATAAGAGCCGATCGGCAGCGAGCGAAGTTCTCCCCCCTGAGGGAGCCGAAGTCCCGACTCCGGATCACACCGCCAAACATGGCCAAGAGACCCAGCGGTGGACCTCGATGGCCTAAGACGAGAAGTTTACTGCCCACCGAGCCGACTAGCCTGAGAGCAGGGACTTGACAAGATGGTGGAGTGACCCGGGCTGGTGCTTCATGCAGGGGAGCAGAGCCCGGAGAAGTGAAGGCCTGCAGCCTGTGGAGAACTAAGGAGTGGTGCAGACCAGCAAGGCCGAGACGCCCTCGCCGACGGACCGGACGGTGGTCGACTCACAACCCCCCTGAAAGAGACGGAGGGGTGGGGCACTGAACCCCGAGCCATCGGCGGCGGATGGGACGACCGCAAGCAGTCCTAGAGAAGTGTCCCAATCGCCCTTAAGACAGTGGAGCTGAAGGGGAGACCACACGGGCGGCCCAGCAGTACACGGAGAGGCCCGGTCTATACATTGCACCAAGCGGGGATCGAGGCAGCAGAGGCGCGAAGACGCAGATTGCGGGCCTGCCCTGCAGGTAGGCCGCGTGAAAGTGCTGAGCGGAGAGCACCTCCAGACCAATACCAGGCCCTAGGTCGGTCTTGACCCGAGTGAACCGTGGTGGTTTGCAGAAGGACACAAATACTGGTCTCTACCTTAGTCTTCTCCAAAATGGATTATGGAAACGCTCTCTTTCTCCACACCCAGAAGCGTGTTATAACAAAGCTGCAATCCATCCAGAATGCGGCAGCCAGGATTCTCCTGAGCATTCCTCGCCGCAACTCCACCACTCTTGGCATTCGTCAACTCCACTGGCTGAGAGTAGAGAGCCGCATTAAATTCAAGGCCCTCTGCATTGCATATAGGGCAGTGCACGGCATAGGACCCAGGTTCCTGACGGAAGCCTTTCAGCCATACACTCCTAGACGGCAATTAAGATCGGCCAATACCAACCTCCTCACTGTGCCACGCACAAGAACGGCCACCTGGGGAGATAGACGTTTCTTGGTGGCCACCCCAAAACTCTGGAATCTTCTGCCACATTCCATCAAAACTGCCCCGAACCTGATGAGCTTCCGCAGGCTCTTAAAAACGTGGTTATTTAACCAGTGAGAGGATGACTGACCCCAGTAGCTCCACAGCGCCGAGACACCCCAGGGTATTTGTTGCGCTATAAAAATTACGTAAATAAAATAAATAAATATGAGGCGGAACGACGGGTTGAGCGGTGATCCAGTGGTGACCCAGTGGCGGGAGGGCCTTAAGCCGGATCCCCGAGGCGTCAACAGGCGGGAAGCTAGGAACGCGACGGTCCCTGCAGTTGGGTTTCAGCGCCCGAGAGAGAACTGGGGGACAGCGGGGGGCCCGACTGGCGACTGTGGGCACTGAGCACATCGACGGAGTAGGTGGCTTGGCAATATGGTGAAAACGAAAGGAAAGACTGAGGGAGTTGCGGCCTCCGACGCGGTGGAAGGGGATCCTGCAGGACCATCGGAGCTGCAGCAGTTGCAGGACCGCATCTAGGAGGCTATAGCGGCAAAAAGAGACACTTTGTAGCAAGATATAGCGCAGGTGGTATCACCACTGGGCCTCCTACGAGCGGACCATGACAAACTTAAAGATAGGGTCAAGGATGTCGAAGATACCCTACAGGAACTGGCTCCTGCTCATAAAACTGTGGAGGGTAGACTAACGGATGCCCTAGACCGGATCCAGGTCTTAGAAAGACGAGCTGAGGATGCCGAAAATAGGAGTCAACGCAGTAATGTCCGCATAGTAGGATTGCCAGAAAAGGCAGAAGGGGCCGACATGGTTGAGTTCCTCGACAACTGGCTCAGAACTACGGTGGCGCCGGAGGGCCTGTCGCCCTTCTTCACCTTGGAGCGCGCACACTGGGTCCCATCCGGGCCGCCCAAACCTGGCCTGCCCCCGAGACCGATCATAGCCAAATTGCTGCATTATAAGGACAGGGACCTTCTCCTTCAGAGGGCTCGCGACACTGGTACGTTTCAACTGGAGAACAGCAGAGTGACATTGTACCCCGATTTCACCTTTGAGACGCAGCGACTGCGTGCCTCCTTTCTGTCGATTAAAAGGGAGCTCCGGACTGAAGGCATCCCATACTCCTTGCTTTTCCCAGCTAAGCTCAGGGTGGTGGTCGATGATAAGACACAGTTCTTCGTCACGTCGGCGGATGCATGGGCGTGGTGGGAAACATATAGGGCGGGCACCGATGGAGCCAAGTTCCGAGAAGAAAGAGAACGGGAATGGGAACAGGCGCCATCGGGCCTACGGAAATCGCAGAGATTGCGCAAAAGACGACAAGGCACACGGACACCATCGGCGTCACAATCGGAAGCGGAGCGGAAGGCCGTGCTTCACGAAGTGGAAACGCTGGCGAGATCCGGTGATTCCCAGTCCAAGCAGGGCACGGACCCAGAGACACATGCCTCAGCCTCGGGCTCGGAATCGGACCTTTCGGGAATACACAGAACCATGGGCCCGTTGGTAACACCGCAGACGTCAGAGGAGATCCTGAATATTTGACTCGGAGCTGACAGGTAGTGGGCAGGATTGCCAACGAGAACCTCCCGAACTAAAGAGTATTATAACCGGGGAATACGAACTGGTTAATGAGCCTGCTGTTAATCATGGGGTGTCCACGGGAGGGTGTGGGGGGAGAGCCTGCGTAGCTACCTTCCGATCTAGGCCACGCTCCACTCGCCCTTAAGGCACGCACGGTTACGACAGTGCAATAGCAACACAGTTTGAAAGGTTGCATAAGTTTCGATGGGAACTGATAAACCAATATTGGGGCCTGTTCTGGGGGGGAGGAGGGGGCATACTGTTGGGGATTTTTTCCACAATTGGCGACTGTTGATCCCGGGACACCTGGGAGATGGAAAGTTTGAAAAATCAAGAGGGAATTGGGTGGGGTCCACCATCCGCGAGGGAATGGGATTCTATGTGAGGAAGCGACTTGAACTATGGGACAGTGGCTAATGCAAATGTATTGAAGTGTATAACCTGGAACGTGCGGGGGCTTCACACGATGGTAAGGAGACATAAGGTACATGCCTACTTGATTCGAAGGGGGGTCCATATTGCGCTGCTGCAAGAAACACACCTCACGAAGCAGGAAGGGGCGGCACTGCAGAGGAGATGGAGGGGTCTGGTCTTTCACACCACTTATTCAGCGTATGCTAGGGGCGCTCTGACATGGGTTAGGGCGGGCACACCCTTTCAGCCAACACAACATTTGATAGACCCGGAGGGGAGATACGTAGTGGTAGAAGGCAGGTTGCGAGGTAGGGACATAGTACGGTGCAGCATATACGCCCCGAACACGGAGCAGCTGGCCTTCCTAACAGGTTTGTCGGGGACACTAGCACACTTCCTGACGGGCCCGTTTCTGATGGGAGGGGACTTTAACTCAATAGCGGACACAACACTGGATAGGTCCCACCCACCATTGAGGGACTCCCCTGTTCACCGACTTACAAAGGGTAGATTGGAATGGCAGGAGGGGTGGGGCTTGACTGATGTTTGGCGCGTACAACACCCAACTGAACGCGATTACTAGCACTTCTCCAGCCTGCATGACCTCCACGTCCGAATTGACACAATACTATGCTCACAGGTCGTGTTGCCGACCATAACTTGGTCAGAGTACCTTACAAGGACAATCTCGGACCACAGCCTGTTAATAGTCAACTTGGCCTGGGCGGTCGAGGTGCCTCGAGTGCCGACCTGGAAGCTGAGACCAGAGACCCTGGAAGACCCGTTGTTCCATGCGGCACTGGAGGAGGGGATAACCCAGTACTTCACCGACAACGAGGGGACGGCGGCCACTAGAGCGATGGAATGGGATGCTTTTAAAGTGGTGGTCAGGGGCCAGTGCATAACTAAATACGTGGGCACGCGGAGGGTGCTGTTAGAGGACCTCAATAAGGCAGATTCCAAGCTGCGGGAAGCGGAGAGGGTGCGGCCTGGCCATCCCGAACTCCAAGAGGAGGTCAACTTAGCTAGAGAGGCGGTGGCGGTGGAAGTGGAGTGACTTCGCGCCTTTGATCACCGGGCATATATGCTTAGGACCCACGTAGGGGGGACAAAGCCGGAACATTAGCAAACCCCACAAAGCGATGCTCCCCAATACTAGCCATAGAGGTGCATCCACTACTCCCAAACGGAGATCTTGGATGGCTTTCAGAAGTACTATGAGGGCCTCTACAAGAGTGAACAGGGGGATCGGGAGAGTAAAACCGAGATCTTTTTAGATGGCCTCCAATTGCCCCAGTTAGACGAGGAACAGGCGAAGGTTCTAGGGAGAGACATTGACCTAGGAGAGATCAGAGGAGCGGTGAAAAGGATGGCCCGCAACAAGACACCAGGATTAGATGGTCTGCCCATAGAATTTTACAGTACAGGTCGCCTGCCCCAATCAATGCGGGAAGCGCTAGTAATACCACTCCTGAAACCAGGAAGAGAGAGCTGTAGCCCTGCGTCTTATAGGACACTCTCTATGCTGACTGCTGACTATAAAATATTGAGTTCTATTTTAGCAGCTAGACTGCTACAGCATATGCCCGACTTAGTACACGAAGACCAAAATGGATTCATTCCCGCACGGAACACGACGATTAACATCAGGAGACTCACGCGCCTGTTGGAGGGCTCGTACGCTGAGGGCCGAGCGCCTCTATTCCTATCAGTAGACATCGAAAAGGCTTTCGATAGTTTAGAATGGGACTATTTATATAAGGTCATGGAACGCTTCGGATTGGGGGAAGGGTATATTAATTGGACGCGAGTCCTGTATACGGCGGCAGTGGCGAGAGTGAGGATAGGACCCCTAGTCTCGCACCAATACCCGGTGGAAAGGGGCACCCGACAGGGATGCTCCTTGTCCCCCTATTATTCGCACTAGCGATTGAGCCACTTGGCAGAGGCCCGGACGGGAAAACACTTCGAGGGGGTAGACAGCAGGGATGGTCAGCAATTTATTTCACTGTACGCCGACCTGCTGTTATTCCTAGAAAATGACACGACAGCGCTGGAAGGTGCAGAGAGACTGCTGGGGCGATTCGGCGAAATATCGGGCCTAAAGGTCAACTGGGGGAAGACGTGCTTGTTCCCATTACGGAGGGACGCGGATCGTCCTGACCACCGGCCTATGCTTTACTGGAAGCTGAATTGTCTTAAATACTTAGGGGTATATATATACCATACGGCTGCGGCTATGCTAGAGGGAAACGTGGGCCGCTGTGTGCGAGCGCTGAAAGGCAGCATGGCCTTTTGGGCCACGCTCCCGCTATCCGTCACTGGCCGTATATCTTTGATGAAAATGGTAGCCCTGCCGCGATTACTATACTACTTTCGCACACTCCCGATCTGGATCCCTAGTTCCTTCTTCCGCCAACTCAAGTCTCAGCTGACTACGTTCCTGTGGGGGGCAGATAGATGCAGAGTGGCGCTGGCGACGCTCACCCGCCCGAAGGACGAGGGGGGGCTCGCGGTACCGGACTTCGAGCTTTATTATCTCGCCGCTCAACTGCAGATATACACGCAGGAGGTGGCGCGGGTGTACCGAGGCCCTGAGAGCGACGGGATGAGGGGCACGCCACTGCACGTCCTGGCCTATATAGCCCTACAGCAGAGGATCGCCATTCGAGACCTGACACTTGAGCAGCAAACGTTCCGGCTTTGCTGGAATCGGTCTCAGCGGTGTGCGGGGATACGACACCCATATGCCCCGAAAATACCCCTGGGCATGCTGACTGCGCTGCCCCACGGCGGAGATTGGTCGCAGCTGCAGCACTGGGAAGTTGCGGTAATACAGGTTGTAGGAGACCTCTATGAAGACGGGGCGCTCCTCCCATATCAGGAACTTCAGGAACGGTTCGATCTGCCACAAGGGGGCTACCTTCTGCACACTGCTGTGGTTGGAGCAATGCAGGCGCATGGGGGGGGGACTGACAGAGCCCGAGACGTCCATGGCTTGCCAGTATGCTATGATGGTGGCTGGGACGGTTAAGGCTGTGACGTGCCTGTACTCTAGAATGCTCCGCGAAAACCTGCCGCCCCTCACGGCGTTAAAGTCCAAATGGGAAGCTGACCTGGGTAAAGACATTCCTGAGACGACTTGGGCCCGACTAGTGCGCCGAGCCCGAAATAGCACAAGAAATGCGAGATTTCAGCTCATTCATTTCTACGTGCTGCACAGGGCCTACATGACCCCTGGCAGAATCAGGAAGTACTTTGGGGTAGTTGAGTCGGCGTGCCCCCGGTGTGCATTGGAGGGAGCGGAACTGGAGCATATGCTGTGGTCCTGCCCTGCCCTCCGGGAGTACTGGTAGGCAATAGGGGATACCTTGAACGAAGTAACGGAAAGAACCATTGAGTTTGATTCGGCGGTGTGCATTCTGCACTGGTTCCCGCACATGCCCAAAAATAAAAATTCAAGTAAATTCGTTGACATGGGGTTGATAATAGCCAAAAGGGAAATAACAAGACAGTGGAAGGCGAGGACAGGCCCAACTCACAGGAGATGGTATAACGAATTCCTCAAGTGGGCAGCTTGTGATAGCACACACAGATATCAATTAGCACGTCGGAATCCAGACCTTAGAGCATTGGACATGGCGGCAGCTTGGGAGGCGCTAGTACAAGCCCTTAAGGATAGCATGCTAACGGAGGACGAGGAAACCCTCAGCTCGGACAGGAATTGTACCCTGGAAACACCAAGCACATCACACACCTAGACAGTATATGGCCCAAGATTGTACCCTAGATTAGACACAGCAAGAAACCCTGCGAGCGGATGGTGGGGGGGAGGGGAGGGGGGGCATGTAGCAATGTTGAGGGATAGTTTAAGGGGGAGTTCATACAGTTTATTTAGGGTAGGAAAAGAAAAGTAGACATGCACTCTTTAATGTGGTGAGGATGATCCTAACAACAGCAACCAGACAAAGGAGGGTCGATTGATTGCCGCCGCCCGACCTCCGGGTTGTGGGCCTTCAGGCTGTGTATAACAAGAAATGAAAGTATGTCGTTAAATGGCCCGAACAGAACTGTAAATGTGTGGATACTGGTATGTGAATTCTATGTCTACAATAAAAATTTACTTTAAAAAAAAAAAATCAGTACTGGTGAATGGTCCGAAAGGGTACGCAAGAGGTCCTCAATTGTAATAAAAGCTAGTATAAACTTTGGGGAAAGATACCAATGGTCTATGCGCTACCAGGATCCGTGTGGGACTGAGTAAAAAGAATATTCCCTATTGAGGGAGTGCTGAGCTTGCCAAGCGTCCGCGATGAAAAAGGACAGCAAAAGTGAAGTAAGCGCCTGCACCAAATGGGGCTTAGTGATCTGCCCAGAGCCTGTTGTGTCTAAAGTTGGGTCAAGTGTGAGATTAAAATTGCCACCCAGTAGTATAGTGTCCGCTGATAGTTGGGAGATATGTGTTGATATGCTAGGGAAGAACTCTGGCGAGTCCACATTTCATGTATAAACATTGACCAGGGAAAGATTTTCAGTCCCCAGAGTTCTGGCAACTAATAGATAGTGACCTTCAGGATCAGCGATCACCTCTCGCATACAGAATGGGACTGCTTTGTGGATCAAGATACACACCCCTCTGGATAAGGTGCTATAATTTGCAAAGAATCGATTGTCTCCCCAGTTTAATGCAAGCTGATTGGAAGAGTTCAGGGCGTAATGGATCACCTGTAAAAATGCCACTTGGACAGCGTGTCTGGCGAGGTAGGACAAGACCTGAGCCCCTTGACATTCTACGTCATACATTTCAACGTCAGTGCCCCAGCTCCCTTAACTGGCGGTGTCATCTAGGCCACGGATAGATGTGTGAACATGCGGTAATGTGTAGAAATTACAAATGCATACCTAACAGCATAATCAATCAATGCCCTGTATAAAACAATCTCAGAATACATAAGACAAAATAACCCAAAAACCCATTTCCCCTAACCCACAATGGATAACAATCAATCTGTATACGGTGAATCCCATAATTTCCCAATCAAACAGTAGGAGAACTCCTTGGGGGAGGAAACACTCAATGGAGACCACCAAAAGACAGCTCCTCTGTCATGGGCTAGGTGAAGAGCTGTGTCCCGGTCATGTTACATGAGTTTGGCAATTATCAATTGCGGAGGAGTGCCAGGTGTCAGTCTCGGGGCAAGCGATCTATTGGCACATTTCACTGCAAATGTCGATGAAAATGTCTTCCTGCCGAATAGATCCTCAAGGAATCACTGAACATAGGTACTCATGGGGCCTGTGTTGGTGGACTCCGCCTATACATATATTATTTCAGCGGGCCGTGCCTCCAAATCTTCTGCTGGCGGCAATCGTCTTGTGAAGTCGTTCGGCTCTTTCAAGCCTCTTGGCAGTAGCGGGGTGGGTGTCCTCCAGATCAGACAGTCACTGCTCGGCATCACCAATGCGTCTCTCATGTTGCTCAATACGGCCATGCATGTCCTTCAGTCGAGCTGCCATGGTATCAAACCGTGCATCGATCGATTAATGCCCACCCGCAATTCTGCCATTATAGCCGCAGTTCCATCCAGAGAAGGGGTCACTGTTCCCAGCTGCCCCAGGGGTCCCCGCAGGGGACCATCACTTTCCTCACGTCAAGGTGTTTTAGTTGCATCAAAGGCGAACACTGCGTCCCATCTTGTGGCGAGGAAGCGCCTCAGAGTGAAGAAAAACACACAAGATGATGGATGGAATGTCGCACAATGGCAAAACATTCACCCCCAGTCACAGATCTGGGTTTTATCCATCGTTATTTTGCTCACCAAGCCACCCCAGTTCAGACATGGCCATATGCAAATCAGTCTTGACCCTGTGCCTCATGGGAACAGTCCAGCCCGAACTTCCAAGCCATGTCTTTCCTGGACCGGAATCAAGCATCCTAGGACCGGTTTCTGGCTATCAGCCGTATTCAGCCAGGATAGCTTGACTCCAGTGGCTTAGTGAGCACGAGACCCACGTCTGGGCATACCCTTCCCACATAGGGTGAACAGCAAAACACACAAGATGATGGACGGAATGTCGCACAATGGCAAAACATTCACCCCCAGTCACAGATCTGGGTCTAATCCATCGTTATTTTGCTCACCAAGCCACCCCAGTTCAGACATGGCCATATGCAAATCAATCTTGACCCTGTGCCTCATGGGAACAGTCCAGCCCAAACTGCCAAGAGTGAAGAAAGGCAAATACAAAAAAAAGGAGGGGGGTTGCGCGCCAATACAGTGCCACTAGTGGAGGCCGGTATCTAGACCCTGGAAACCCCGAGAGAGCTAAGTGCCCCCCGGATCAGCGGCAGCACAGCAACAGGAGTAGGCGCCTGAGAAAGTATAGTAAGTTAGAGGCCGGTACTGTAGAAATACAACACTGGTGAACTATTGTGTAATGGCCCAGGTTTTCCCTGGCAGGAGCCCGCAATCGCAGGGGTCCTTCAGCACCTGACTAATTTACCGGGCATACAGGTGGCCACATTCATAGTGCCCACACCGTCATCCGCTCCCTCTTGCATTTTATACACTTGCACATATAATGATTACACAGGACCCATTGTTATGGGTAAAGAACTGCTGCAGGTTTATTTTCATTCAACCAAAAGTATGACGTTTTAGTGGGTTATCTTACGGGCGATCCAGGGCAGGCAGCCCCTCGCTGCCCCGCCCTGCCTATGAGCCAGCCGGCACGGTGGGTCGACGCCCGGACAGTGCAGCCTTTGCTGATCCCCACACGGATCACGTGATCATGTCTTATACTCCCGCCCCTTTCAGGGCCGAGCGTGGTATGGCACACCCCCGGTTGGTCAGGACCCCCAACCGCCCGAAGGACTAACGGGGCGCCGTCGCGGTTTACCCGGAACCTCCCTGCGGCTCCAGGTCTTTGGCTCAGGCACCCTTACTGTGCCAGGCAGAGGTACCCTTACTGTACCCGTCTGCTGCAGAGGTACCCTTACTGTACCATTCTGCCTCCAGATCGCCCTGTAACTCCGCCACAGCTCTGGAGGAGGCTGCCGTCGATGACAGAGCCCCCCACCTCAGAGTTCCCCACTTACATCCCGCAGCTTCCTTTGCCTCACACACGACAAGGAGAAACATATCCATCCCGAGCTTGCCACATTGACCAGACACTTTCATAGTTATGTTCAAATTCTCCCTGGCGCCCCTAACAGTGGGGTCACAACAGGAATGAAGGAATAGTGCAAGGTGTCCCTCCTAAGACATTGCATATCTCATGAAGTGCCAACCTACAGATGGCCGGACCCAGTATCCACCTGTGACCCTGGTTACTTATACCAGTACTGGAGTCGAACTACCAGATAGTGGGTCACATGTCTAGCTATAGCCCTTCCATGGTGGATTCGCTGGGGACCCATCTATGTCCCTGCCAAAGCTGTTTCACCCTCTCCGGCCCTATCAGCCCTAGCCTGTCCCTTAAAGACACCTCACCGCCTGCTATCCCCCACTGCTTTGTGATGGGGTTTCGGGCCAAGCACCCGACGTCTATGCTCCTAACCTTTATCCCCCTTACAGGCTCCAGCTAGAGTGAGCAGCTGTCCCTAAACAGGCGAAGCGCACAATGGCCATCTCCCACCTTAGGGACTATCCTGCATTCTGGCTCTGGCGCAGGTGTTATTATCTGACTTGGGTTATCTTACAGGCGATGGGCTTGAGCATCCATTCCTTGGTGCATGCTTGCAACCTTAATGTAATCACCTTAGTTGTGTAAGCCCCTGCCTGGCAGCAAGCTTAGCTGGGCCCCTGTTGAAATCACCTGCCTGTGCATGCCAACCAAGCTATCTCCCTAGGCGTCCTGCCCCTAGCTACAAGGCTTACCTCTCTAGGCATGTCACTAATTGTCCCCATCATGCGTTGAAGGCTCTTCTGAGATCTGCTTAGCCAATCTCCCTTCCCGTACCCCGTGCAGAGTGACTATTATGTCCGTCTCGAGACCAGTCACCCCTATTGGGCATTCGTTGGATCCCAGGCGGCTGTTTGACAAGCACCCTGTTCAGATGTAAAACCTAGTTGAGCAACTTGGGACACTATTACTTT
This sequence comes from Lissotriton vulgaris, assembly GCF_964263255.1. NCBI lineage: Eukaryota > Metazoa > Chordata > Amphibia > Caudata > Salamandridae > Lissotriton > Lissotriton vulgaris. The sequence goes on along the minus strand of NW_028249006.1, from coordinate 30,131 downwards.
CTCATTATGCACTTTCCGGCATGTAAACACCGCTCAAGATCTCCTCACCCTAACCTGAATACCACTAAATAAATCTGACTCAGGCTGCACGCTTACTGGTGCACCTAGCCCAGGACCCTCCACTGCGTGTGAACCCTGCAGTTCTCATTAAGACTGTTGTTATTACCTGCCCACGTCTAGACATGGAGCACACATCTTCACCCAGTCCAACTGTTTGCTTACTGCATGCTTCTTAGTTGCATAAAATAAATAAGCTACTAAATAGCGCACACCCCCCTGGAGATCAGAGTGCTTTTGCTATCGCACCAGTCGCATTACGGAGGCATGCATTTTTAATTTTGAGGCTTTCAACGAACTTGAACCTAGGTCGTCAGCTTCATATTCGGCCGCCCTAGCCGTTAAGCTACCCTCGAAGAGTCGATAGCTTTCTTGCCTAGCCAACTGGGAGCTAGCCGCGCCCATCCATGTCCGCCCAGGTCTCAACTGCCCTGTGGACATTTCCATCCTTTCGGTGCATTATGAGTGACATTTTAAGGCTAAGAATGACACTTTATTGCTGGCAATAAAACAATGAGGATGCGGGAGACCCCTTACAGTAATCACTCCCATTTGACCAGCAAGAAACTCTAAGAACACCATGGTTGAGGCAGCCTTTGTGAGATAACCCACCCTTGGAGTGTGCCTCCCTGTAGTACTTCACCTTGCGCCCGGTGTTCCCCCCGTCATCACTGAAAGGTGTCTTTTGGATCAAGTCAAAAACCTCCTATATGCTGGTTGGTAGAGGCACTTACTAATTTTAGTACTATTGGTGAGCTGCTGCTGTGTTACCGCACAGCAAACCATCACCATCCCCGAATATTAGGTGCAAACACATTTAGAAATTGAGGGTGTATGCCCATGGGCTGTCAATAACTCTTACCAGCGTGGGCATGAGAGAGCTGGCCTGTATCAAACCGAAGCCGCTCCAACCAGGGTGAGCCCCCAACTAAGTTTTTACCAAGGGCAATTGATAGTCATACTGCCTGTGCCGGGGCGCACGAGAATGCATCCCTACCCTCAAATCTTACAAAATGCAGCATAAGAACGCGCTAGGTCCCCCCAACATCCTGAAAGCGACTGTGCGCTATGTTATTTACTGATCTGCAGGGACTTTTAAAGTGTTTATAATCGTGCAATTGTATTATGGCAATAGCTAAGTTAAACCTGCCTCAACGACTAATAAAAACCTATTCCAACCACTTCTTTAGGAATGAAAGAAGCACGACAATCCAGGAATTAATGCGGGGTACCTGACGACGTCCAATACTATTCAAATACCTAATGATCAATAACTTAAGACAAAGCAAAGTCCTGAAACAATTTTAAGCAAAATTACAATGCCAATCGCTCTGTTAACATTTCCGTAAAGAACCCATGTCGAGAGTTAAGAATATCCTTAGTAGTATGACCTTAAGGTACCCCTAACAGTCCTCTGCTTCCGTCCAAAGCCCTTTATGAAAGACATTTAGCGAAATCTGGAATCCGCTGCATTAGGGCAAAGGTCCATGCTAATTGCATGGAGCTCATTATGCTTTGCAATAACTTTTATTTCAGTCTAGAACTGTTTGAAGTAGAGGGTAGGCCCACTGATCCTTGGTTCGTGCTCACTTTGATTACTAGTGTACCAACCTGTACAGGCATCAGTTCCAATTTGCAATCGCTGACACATTCAGTGCTGATTCGTTAAAGGTGTTGTGATGTATCTCGTCCTAAAATGTGTTTCCCACTGTGATATACATAAATGTGCTAAAGTGACCCTGTGCCTTATGCACTAACACTCACGAAATAACCTAACATAGAACAAGTTTGCAATTTTATAAACAATAGGTAATAACTAGCATTACGGTGTGCAACAGCATTGCATTGGAGTTTGTAATATGCAACCATCCATCTCACCACCTAAACTGAAAATGTGTGTTCATGGCTCATACAATTAGGTGCTAGTCTAATTTGCAAAAACGCAATCCTTGACAATCATATATGGGCACATTTTTCACTGACATTTGATAAATTGAGAATCAAATGGGTGAAAGGATATCTTGATGCATATCGCCTTAGATTGTCTCCACAGCCATCAGCCAAATGATTTTAGTCAACTCATAAGGTGTGGGTATAATATCTGTGCCAGCATTTACTTTTCTGGGTGGGTCTGGAGCAGGGGACACAGCTGTTAATCGTTGCCTTCTTGGAGTCAATCTCTGCCAATTTTCTGGATATTCATTTGAAATAAATTTACTAAATGAACTAAAGATGGAGCAGTGCACACAGCCAATGTTACTCGCAACTTCCGACTTGGGAAGGGCCCCAGGCCCACTTTGGCCAATCAAGAACTATACGATAATATAATGTATAAGTTTCTTTTTGTTTCAATATTCTAATAAAGCTCCTAGTGTAGCGGGAGGGCAGACGACCGACAAAGAGGTCGCATGATGGGCAGCAGGGGCCTACATACCCGGCCTGCCCCAATGCGCCCTCCCCCGGTTGCACGTCACTGGTGCACCCGGCCGGGGGAGGGGCTGGTGACTGCCCGAGCCTCCCCCTCTACGAGGACTGAAGGGGGGGGGGCTCCGACTAAAGGGAACTAAGGGGGCTGCCCTGCTGATGTCCCCCTGTGGGGGACGCGGGCAGCGGCATGTTCGATTCACGATGGCTCCTGCATATATGTAGGGCAGTGGAAGAAAGCCTCAGCGAATGGCACAGTTGAAAGACGTTCGTCGCTAGGCCCGCAATGCAGCCTCACCGTCCATCGCCTCTCTATGCAGGCAGAGCAGAAGTCTCAGCCGAGCCAGAAGGGGAGCAGCATGATTTAGGAAAGTGCACAGTCACCACTGCAGCCCGTTGTCAAATGTGCAGCAGCACAGGACATGTTTCTTCAGTTGCGGTGAGGATCTCTGCGCCCATGACGATCCTCAGGGCCGCAGAGAATGCCCAGCCTCAGTTCCAGTGCTGCACCCTTGCTAGTCCGCAGCCCCACCCTCAGGCTTGCCTGCGACCCCTGTTGTCACGGGGCCTCTGGTAGCCGCATCAGGCTGCAGTCAGTGCTGGCTGCCGCATCTCTCCAGCAGTGCTCTGCTGATTGCAAAGCTGTCTAAGTCTCTCTACTGTCCGGGGGACAGCTCATCACCCAGCAGTAGCCTTGCGGACACCAGTGAAACAGCGAGAGGCTTCGTCTATGAAGCGGCGACTCTGTAGCTTCACAGTCTAACGGCCATCATGGTGCTCGGCCTGGCCATGCCACCTTCATTTTCTTAGTTTTTAAATTTCAATTACAAGAAATTATGCACTTAGAACATAGTTTCTTCAGTGTCATTGCCACCAGAAGACTCCAAGAGCCTCACCTTGCGTCTGTTGAATGCGAGATACAGACACAGATGGATAACACTCTCAGCAGATGACTGGCCACACAAATACTCAAGCTCATTAAAAAGTGCGCTGAGATGCAGAAATGGCTGAATTGAAAAAGAGACAAAAGCCCAGCCCAGTCAAACGAAAATGGCCAGAGTCGAAGGACTGCAAGAGACTCCTGACCTCACAGATAGTCCACAAGAAATCCAAAGAAGTGCTAGCCAGAGTAAAATGTAAATGTAACTGTAGTTGAGCTTATATAGCGCACAGCTACCCGCAGTGGGTGTCCCGGCGCTTGCTTAGGGAACCCGTCCTGATATTCCCCTGTGTGATAGCCCCAGCGGGTATCCACAAGGTGAAAGTCAGGCATCCCGCCGCGAGGGGCCGTTGTGGAGATTAAGCAAGCTATTGCCCAGAGTCACAGAGTGTGAACCCGTGAGTCGAGAAGGCACCGGAGCAAGAATTATCGAGTCCGTGGAATTTTTAGCCCAAGACCCGCCGAGGCGGGGAATTGAACCCTGGTCCAGGACCGATCTCAGCTTCCGGGTCTGCTGCCTCTAACCCCTGAGCCACACTTCTCCACTCCAAAATCGGAGTGCTAGCACCAACATCGCAAGCCTCACCCAGTCCTAGCTGGGCCACTTCCGTGCATACTAGAGGCCATCATTGTGAGAAGTTGGCCTGGTATATGATGCTCACTAGTTCCAGTGATCACCTTGTACCATGCCAAGCAACCCTTATGCTGATTGGTTGTAAGTCAACCTTATAGACCAGCTATCCTAGAGGTAGAGTGGGCAAAGCAGTCTTAGGCTAAACTCTGTAAAGGCATGTGAAGCAAGCTGTTTTACCATACACAATCCCCTTGAATACCAAATGAAAGGACACCACACAGATATATATTGAAAGTATATATATATTTATTTACTACAAATCCCCTATACTCTTTATGAGCACAGAAGCAAATGTGTTAAAACAAAACATAGTTTAAATACACAAAAGTTGCACAATATGGATGAGTCCTAGGGGCCACCTAAACCATATACTAAAATAGTGGTATAAGAACCACCTAGGTGAAAGGAAGTAGGCCTAGGGCCTTGGGAATCGCTGGAGCTGTTTGGGACTAACAGTGAAGAAGTCGGGAAAGGCCCGCGGAACTCGGGTGCAGCGCTTAAAGTGCACGCATAAACCAATGCAATGTCAATGGTGCGTAAAAGTTACAAAGTTAGTGTTTAGGGAACCTTCCGAGTGACCTATAAGGATGAAACTTAAGACCTAGACACTAGAGGTGTATACCAGTGTAGCAACACCGGCGTTGCTGAGTTACCTCACCCACAGGAAGCTGGTGCACAGGTGCGAAGTAGTGTCTGGTTTCGTCACGCAAGTCGATGGTGCTTGGAGCTGAAGATGCAGCAGGCGTCGAGACGAGAAGAGTTCCGGTGGATCCAAGGGTGGATCTGGAGTGGTGAAGGCCTGAAAGCAGAGGGGACAATGTTCAAAGTCACTAGCCAGTGACTACCGTGGAACCAGGTTGGAACCAGGCGATGTCGGGTGCAAACAGGCGATGAGGTGTAGCTTGTCTCCGCAGCCACGTGGACACGAAGAGGTCGAGGACATCCAGGATTCGATCACGAGCTGTCCCACGAAGGTTCTAGCTGATGGCGGTGTCTGCAACTTGATTGGAGCAAACAGGCCTTGGCTAATGCAAGCCACGCAGGAAGTGAAGAAAGCTTATCACTCGAGAAAGGTCAGAGCGGGTGCTCCTTTTTACAGGAGCGAGGGCAAGTCTGGAGCAACCAGACCCGCAGTGTTGATTGTAGGTTTCGTCGCCAAGATGGCCGCTAGCCACGTGGCAAGTGGCCGGGATGGCGCGTCGAGTGGCAAAGTGCAAAAGGGCCCCACGCAGATCGTGGAGATGCTGGGTGGCTGATCTTCGGTGCAAATGCTGCTCGGTGGTGGGGCTTCTCAAACCCTGGAGCACAGCGTCGAGGGTGCCTCGGGTGCTGCCCCGTCAGCTTCTCTGGGATCTTTCGAGATGTCCGGTCCCACGTCTCTCGGTGCCTCCATGGGTCTCTTCTTTGCAGGGACTTTGGATCGAGCTCTGAGATGTCTGGGAGTCTGGGTCTCGTCGGGCTCTGGGCTCGGGCTCCGGCAGGAGGCGGCGGCAAAGCAGACGTCGATTTGCTGGATGGTGCCTGTGTTCACAGGGTGGCCACTCCTAGGCCACAAGGGAGATGCTCTTCAGTCTTCTGTGCAGCAGAATGTCGAAGTCCAGTCGTCTTCTTAGTTTCAAGTTGATTTCAGGATGATCTGAGGTGCTATGGCACTGCTCCCACTCTTATTCCCAATCTGAGGGGTGGATAACCTGCTAGGTCCCTCCTATGGGTGGGACCAGGAAGGGGGGCGGTTACACCCCCTTTCCTTTATCCAGCTCCGCGCCAGGACTGGGGCTGGAAAGCCCCAGCACCGGTTTGGACTGGCTTATGCACGGGGACACCTTGTGTGCCCCAGGCATGTCTCAATCTATTCATCCCTGTCCTACCCAATACACAAAATCCTGTCTGGGGTGGTGCTCGCACCTCCCAAGGCTGGAAACCCTTTGTCCAAGCCTCCCTCGCTGGAAGGACTCCCAGTAGCAGGAGGTCAGACTTGTGTCTGTGGTGGCAGCATCCATTTTGTGATGCTGAGGCTCGAGTTTAACTTTAACCGGGGTTCAGGTTATGTACATGTTGTGTCCCTCTAGAAGGGTGGAATGCTATCCCCGTCGACAGGACTGTCGAGGGGATAGTATTCCAAATCGTATGACACCTTACTCGACATGTTTTGATAAAGCCAAACCAAAGTTAGCATATAACCGCGAGGATTATTATTATTTTTTTTTTTTAAGACCAACGGTCTCAAACTTTATTTAGTTTCACAGATAAGCCAGTTGTTAATCATACAATGTCATAACAATGAAGAATTGCCACAAACGGTACACAGCAATTAGCACACGTTGACATGTCAGTTATATATGAGTGAAAATAAACAGTGGCAGGTGGAAGTGCATTAGTCCATACGTGCCAGTCCCGGGAAATGTCTCACGTTGCAGTGCTCGCTGGTCGTAGCACTGCAAAAAGGGCCAGCGTGGTCACAAAAGCCAACAGTCGTTGTTGAAGTTGAGTTCCCTGATCAGTACAGCAGCGGGTAGGGGCAGTGTCATACCCTCCGTTGTCGTATGGATCACTGGGTGCCCGCTTCCTGGTCATGGACGTATCCAAGCAGCGTTATGCAAAACGCAAACGGGGAAGGGTGATCGGGCATCATCATGTGTACAGTATGAACAGCCTCTGTGTCAACCAAAAGGGAATAACTGGGTAGTGTAATACAAGGGGGAGGGAGAAACATTTCGATAACTGGTGGTCTAGCATGTGCGTGTATAGTAGTGCGTCTAGAATCCTAGCTGTGTGTGGTGTATCCTGTGTGGGTCGCGCAGGGGCGGGGACAGTTGAGGAGGCGGTGTTGCTGTGGCTGCAAGGCGAGGGGGGGGGGCGAAAGGCGCGGGGGGGGGGGCGGCAGGGGACAGCCCCGTCCTGTGAGGCCTCAGTTGTCGGGGGAAGAGGGGGGGGAGGGGGCGGGAGGGGGGGAGGGCGAAAGGACGGGGGGGGGGCGGCGGAGCCCGTGTCAAGTGTGGACAGCAATCAATTGGGCCCCCTCTATTCCGTGTTGGGACAGTATTCTATGCCGGCTTGGGCGCATGCTCGGTGATATGCGATCAGGGCAGCATCCCAGTCCTGGGCGATCGGGTATTTCCGTAGGCCAGCGGTTTCCTCCCTGTGTAGGGACACACTCTCCGCGCAAGCCCAGTTGCCAAGAGAGCGACGCCAGTCCGCGGGGCGCGGCGGGGCAGCGCTTTTCCAACGTCTTGTGATAAGATGTTTGGCCGTAATGAGGCCTAAGTCCCAAAAACGTGCCCGTAGTTTGGTCTGCTTGGTTCTCTTGTAGAGTCCCAATAGGCACACTTCCCACGTCTTGGGTAGGGTATCGCCTGTGGCTGCCGTCAACATGTCCGTGACCGCCGACCAGTACGCGGTGAGGTGAGCGCAGCTCCAGAGGGCATGTAGGAAGTCCGAGTCTAGGAGGCCGCATCTGGGACATGCCGACGAAGTCAGTCCGAAGTAGCGATTCAGTTTATCTGGAGACAGATATGCGCGGTGAATGATGTAGTATTGGATGATCTTGAATCGCGCGTTGCGGGGAATAACTCTGGCGCCCGCCAATATAGCGGTCCACTGCTTGTCCGTCCAGTCTGTGCCTCGGTCGGTCGCCCATTTTTCCCTCAGTCTCTGAGAGGAAAATTGTGTATGACTGTGTAGGGCTTGTGCAAGCCAATGCACAATGTGGGACCCATCGCCCATCACGTGCAGGTACTGGACGAGTAGATGAGTGGACGGCTCGTGGCTGAGGTCACCCCATGCCTTCGTCAGCTCATGGAGGAGTCTGGCGTGTGCCAGAAATTGACCGACTGGTAGCTCTGTGTCCGCGGCTAAGGCCTCGAAGGGCAACAGCTCTCCGTCGCTATACAGGCCGCCCAGGTCGTCCAAGCCTGCCGTAGTCCAGCTGCGCAGCTTGGTCGAGGACAGTGTGTCAGCGCCCAAGGGAGTCCCCAGTAGGGGTAGGTTCGGTGCGTAGGGCACCGTATGTTTGGTGAGCTTGAGGCTTCGCACGAAGCACCGTTTTGCTACCGCCACATGGATCTGTGTGGGGGGCCGGCCCTGTGTTAGGGGGTGGAAGAGCGTTAGCACCTGTACGGGAGATAGGGCGGTGTCGGCTGTGGCCGTGTCCATCAGGTTCTTACCGCTCAGCCAATAGGCGACCCATTGCAGCTGTGCTGCTAAGTAATAGAGCTCCTGGTTGGGAACCGCTAAGCCTCCAGCGTCTGTGGCTGCATATAGGGTCTTCAGTGCCACCCGGGGTCTCCCCTTATTCCAGATGAGGCGTCTGGTGAGGGTTTCCAGTCCCTTAAATATGCGCGCCGGCACATACACTGGCAGGTTAGTATAGTAATAGAGGAGCCGGGGAAGCATTATCATCTTGGTTAGGGCCACTCTGGCTGGTACATTCAGTGGGAGGGAGTTCCAGAACGTGACCTGGGACGTAAGCGAGGATATGGCTCTCACTAGATTCCCCTCCAGGAGATCCATTGGGTCTCGATAAATTAGGATCCCTAGGTACCTAAATACCGACGGGTGCCATCGGAGCGTCTCCCCCATCATGCGTACATCGCACTGTGGCATCTCGCCATCGAATGCATAGGCTCCCGATTTGGCCCAGTTAACGTGGAGTCCCGACATGTCTCCAAATGACCGAAAGATGTCCGAGATCGCCGCTGGTATGCGTGTGAGGTCTCTGACATATAACAACAAATCGTCGGCATACAGAGACACCGAGTGTATGCCATCCGCTAGTGGGATGCCCCATGTGTCTCCGGAGGTGCGGAGCATTTCCGCCAACGGCTCCATCGCCAAGGCGAATAATATAGGGGAGAGGGGGCAGCCCTGTCGGGTACCTCTCCCGATTCGGATCCTCTCGGAGAACAACCGTCCAGTCCGGACCCGGACCTCGGGTGCCTGATAGAGGAGTCCCACCATCTGGACGTAGGCATCGCCCAGCTCGTATTTCTCGAGGACTCGGAGGAGGTATGGCCATTCCACTGAGTCAAACGCCTTTTCCAGATCAAGCACGATGCATCCCGAGCGTGGCCAGGTCGGGGTTGCATATCGCTGGACCCTGAAAAAGCGGCGTAGATTGTAGGACGTGCTCCGGGTGGGTACGAAGACATTATGGACAGAGTGTACCAGAGTGGGGACCAGTGGTGCAAGCCTACGAGCCAGTGCCGCTGCAAGTATTTTGTAATCGGTGTTTAGAAGTGCTAATGGCCTGTATGAGCCGAGTTCGTTCGCTGCTCTACCCGGTTTCAGCAGGGAGACCACATTAGCTTCGTTCAGGGATGCCGGGAGGTCAGCGTCTTCCAACGCTGCCTTGTAGACTTTCAGCAGTTCCGGGATTAACACCAGTGAGTAGGCTTTATAGAACTCCGCCGGGAGTCCGTCAGGGCCCGGTGCTTTGCAATTGGAGAGGGAGAAAATCACCTCTCGTAGTTCCTCGCCGGTGAGCGCAGCACCCAGCTCTGCTTGTTGGGCAGCAGTAGCTGACTGGAGCTGCAGTGGTGTCAGATAGTCCGTGATCTCCTCCACCGTGGCCCGTAGTCGTGAGCTGTACAGGGACTTGTAATGCAATGTGAACGCTTCATGGATCTGTGTCTGGGTGTAGACCTCAACGCCCTGGGCTGTACAGATTGACAGGACCGATGCGGATTGTGAGTCTTGTCGTACCAACCACGATAGTAACCTGCCGGGCTTGTCACTTGCGTTGTGGGTGCGCGCGGAGTGTGCTGTGTAGTTAATGTTTTTTAGGCGCTCCATCAAAACAGCGTGGTCTGCCCTGGCCGAGATCAGTTGGGAATCATCGCCCCCCTCTGCCTCCCGTTCTCTATCCAGCAGTGCCTCCTCCGCCCGTATCAGATCCCTCTCCACTTGTCTACGTAGGCCCGCTTGTACACCAAGGCAGCTTCCCCGGGTCACCGCCTTGAAGGCGTCCCACTCGGTTCTCGGGGAGGATTTCGAGTCTGTGTTGTCCTCGAAGTACTGTAAGATGGTAAACAGTCAAAATATCGAGTTTTTAATTTCGACCTACACTAATATCGAGTTGCTAATATCGATGGGACAGAATATCGATGTCCAGAATATCGATGGCCAGAATATCGACCCTAAGGTAAGTAATATCGAAATTACTAATATCGATAGCATATATATCGATGTAAGTAATTTCGATTTACTAATATGTGTTAGAAATATAAGTTAAGTATTTAAATTAATTGTTATAATATGTGTTTAATATGTTTTTATAATTTAAAAATATATAAGAGTAAATAATATGTTTTACTACCACAGCGGGTTGTGGGTTTATAGGGGAATAGGGTGGGAAGTAATTTATTTGTAATTAAATAATTAATTTTTCAATGATTAATTTATTTTGCAATTAAATATTAATTGGCAATTATTTATTTAAATTGATTAATTGATTAATTAATTGATAATTTATGTATATTTTTAACTAAATTATGTTTTACTACCACAGCGGGTTGTGGGTTTATAGGGGAATAGGGTGGGAAGTAATTTATTTGTAATTAAATAATTATTTTTCAATTATTAATTTATTTTGCAATTAAATATTAATTGGCAATGATTTATTTTAATTGATTAATTGATTAATTAATTGATAATTTATGTATATTTTTAACTAAATTATATGTTTTACTACTGGAGCGGGTTGTGGGTTTATAGGGGAATAGGGTGGGAAGTAATTTATTTGTAATATTAATTAATTTTGGGTAAAGGGGTATTTTTAGGGTTCAGGGTCAGTTTTCAGTTTTTGGGTAAAGGGGTATTTTTAGGGTTCAGGGTCAGTTTTCAGTTTTTGGGTAAAGGGGTATTTTTAGGGTTCAGGGTCAGTTTTCAGTTTTTGGGTAAAGGGGAATTTTTAGGGTTCAGGGTCAGTTTTCAGTTTTTGGGTAAAGGGGTATTTTTAGGGTTCAGGGTCAGTTTTCAGTTTTTGGGTAAAGGGGTATTTTTAGGGTTCAGGGTCAGTTTTCAGTTTTTGGGTAAAGGGGAATTTTTAGGGTTCAGGGTCAGTTTTCAGTTTTTGGGTAAAGGGGTATTTTTAGGGTTCAGGGTCAGTTTTCAGTTTTTGGGTAAAGGGGTATTTTTAGGGTTCAGGGTCAGTTTTCAGTTTTTGGGTAAAGGGGTATTTTTTGGGTTCAGGGTCAGTTTTCAGTTCTTTGGTAAAGGGGTATTTTTAGGGTTCAGGGTCAGTTTTCAGTTCTTTGGTAAAGGGGTATTTTTAGGGTTCAGGGTCAGTTTTCAGTTTATGGGTAAAGGGGTATTTTTAGGGTTCAGGGTCAGTTTTCAGTTTTTGGGTAAAAGGGTATTTTTAGGGTTCAGGGTCAGTTTTCAGTTTTTGGGTAAAGGGGTATTTTTAGGGTTCAGGGTCAGTTTTCAGTTTTTGGGTAAAGGGGTATTTTTAGGGTTCAGGGTCAGTTTTCAGTTTTTGGGTAAAGGGGTATTTTTAGGGTTCAGGGTCAGTTTTCAGTTTTTGGGTAAAGGGGTATTTTTAGGGTTCAGGGTCAGTTTTCAGTTTATGGGTAAAGGGGTATTTTTAGGGTTCAGGGTCAGTTTTAGGTTTTTGGGTAAAGGGGTATTTTTAGTGTTCAGGGTCAGTTTTCCCTACTGTTGCACCCACTGGAGTGGGAATAGTAATTATTGTTAAGTAATTATATATTATATATGATTCATTATTTTTTTTTTATTAAATATGTATTATTATTTTTTTTAACAATTATTACATATATTTAAATATGTTTAAGTAATTATTATGTATTATTTACAGTTTTTTTAATGTTATTTTAAATTTTAAAAAAATCGATATATTTAACAACGATATTTTTTACATCGATATTAAATTTTCGATATTTTGGTACTTACCATGTTGTACATAGGGCGTCGATATTTTTGCTATCGATATAATTACGCCGATATTTGTGTAGGTCGAAATTCTGTCTGTCGAAATTCTGTCATAGATCCCTGTAAGATCTTCCCGGATATCTCCTCTCGGAATGGGGTGTCAAGGAGGAGATCCGGTTGCAAGCGCAATGTAGGTACGGGTGGATGCGGGCGCTTCCATCCATATACCAGCGTGTGCGGGTTATGGTCCGAGTGCGTCCGTCCTAGGTAGTCAGTGTCGGTCACGGAGGGGATCAGGTCACGGGACATCATGTATCTGTCCAACCTGACATGTAGTGAGTGGGCTCCCGAGTAGTAAGAATACACCCGGGCGGTGGGGTTTCTGACACGCCAGGCATCTTGTAAGTTCCATTGTGTTGCCCAGGAAAGCAGGGCCTTGGAGGTTGCCCGCACTGGGGCAATCGCCGCGGGGGGGACGAGCGGTCAAGGGAGGCATCCAACACGCAGTTGTAATCCCCGCCCATCATCAGGGGTACGTCCGGCCAGGGCGCAATTACTGCTTATAGTCGCGTGAAGAATTTCCCCTGCTCTACATTAGGTGCATATATGGAAGCAATGACAATCTGCTGCCCGTCTAGTCTACCCTGTATGAAGACATAGCGTCCTTCAGTGTCAACATTGCTGTGTGTCAGTGCAAATGGAACCCCGGGCCGAACCCAGATCATGGTCCCTCGCGCAAATGCCGAAAAGGTTTTGGCAAATATCTGTCCCCTCCACCTACGGCGGAGTGTGGCCACCTCAGCGGCAACTAGGTGTGTCTCCTGCAATAGTGCAATCTGGATTTGGTGTCTTTTGAGATAGGAGTACACCTGGTATCTACGGGAGGGTGTGTGCATACCCCTGACATTCCATGTACAAAACTTAATCCTAGCCATCACAGTATTCATTGCGCCCAAGCCGCCCCGCCCACACCCGCACAGCAGCAGCAAACAATGAACATTTTTTCCCCTCGCCCTCTCCCACAGACCCAGGGATGCACGCTGTAGCATTTCAGTGCCAACACCAGTCTCAAAATGAAGAACTTGAACATTAACATAATACCAAAAGGGCAACAACAAAACAAGTCGCCGCCCAAACGCTCTATCGAGCTCAATCAATCCGTTAGTTCAATGGGGGGGTGACTAATCACAGCACTTGGGTAAAACAAGGTAGTTCGTTACGCCAAAAGAGCCGTGGTGGCTCCCCTCTACGGGCGATGGGCCAAAAGGGCACCAGGAGTCAGTGGCAGTGTCCGCAGACAGGTCGGAGTTCCCAATGTCACTGGACTCGGACAGCTGGTCCCACGGTGGGATCACATCTTCTATACCCCCGGGGGGGGCACTCACCTCTAGGGGTCCGTCCACCCCTCCAAAGTTATGGACTCGGTGGTGCTCCAGTGGAACAGCTCCGGCTCTCCTCCCGGTGCCACGGCGACTCCGCGGCAGTCCGGTAGATGGGGGGGTTGGGAGTGGAGCACAGACCCTGGAGAAGGGGAGGTTCATGACTGCCGGGGTCTCCAGGAGCGCTGGTGTGGACCCCCGATCGGGCCGCCTTTGGAAGTGAACTGACTGTTCCACTATGTTGGTTGTATTGGTCTAGCCAGGGCTAGGCTGGGGATGGTCATTCATGCTATCAGATCTGACGTTTGGGGCGTGACATCTGGCAGGCCTTCTGGGTTCGAGTCATCTGGTAGTCCGTACATATAGTCGTTGTCCTCGCTTCCGCGTGATCTTGGGCTGGCGTTGGAAATCAGGATAGGTGATTGCGACCCGCTGATCTCGGCCGTGATGCGGACGGCTTCCAGCTGTTCATTCTGTCTTTGCTCCGGGGTGGGGCCAATTTCTGTTTCCACGGCCGGTGACCCGGCCCTCGAGGCGCGCCGTTGTCTCCGCCTGCACGTACCTCGGTTCCGGCGCTGCTCCATTGGTGCGGGTCCGGGGTTCGTGTCCACTCCCGAATCCAGCCAGGCTGTTGCCGTCTCTGGGGTGTCGAAGAAGTGGGTCTTGTCCAGTGCCACCACTCTGAGGCGTGCCGGGAACAGCAATGAGTACTTGAGAGCCAGGCGCCTGAGCCGTTGCTTCACTGCGAGGAAGGATTGACGCCGTCGTTGAACTTGTATGGTGTAATCGGGGAAGAACATCACCTTGGCGTTGTCCACCTGTATATTCGACAGTTTCCGCGTTTCGCGGAGGATGGCGTCCCGGTCGCGGTAGTTCAACACCCGCATGAGCATTGGTCTCGGGTTGGAGCCCTCCGGGGGTGGACGGGATGGTACTCTGTGTGCCCTTTCCACCACAAAGTGTGGCGACAGCGTGCCTTCTGATAGCAGCTCTCTGAGCCAGGTCTCCATGTGTTCCGCCGTCTCCCTCCGTTCCCATCGTTCCGGCAGGCCTACTATGCACACGTTGTTCCTTCTGGCCCGTCCTTCCGCGTCCTCCGCTCTATCCTCGAGGAACTCCACCCGGTTGAGCAGGTCCTGGACGTGCTTGTCCGTCTGCGCCAGCTTGGGTGTGGTCTCCGCCATTGTATGCTCCAGAGTCGTGGTGCGGTCGGACAGTTTCTTGTGGTCTGCTCGGAGGAGTGTTAGGTCTACGGCCACCTTATCGATCCTGTTCTCCAGTGACGTACGGGTCAGCTGCATGGACTCTTCCAGGCGCTCCATGGCCGCCAGCATAGTGTCCAGTTTGGAGGCAGTTTGGTCAGTCTCTGTGGTCTTCACCATTTTCCTCTTGCCTAGTGTCCCTCCGGTGCCAGTCTTCGCCCTGGTCCCCCCTGACATGTGGGTGGTCTTCGCAGCTGGGCAGCCGAGTGGGTGTGCTCCCGCAGTGTGCAGTGGTGGGACCTGCGTTTGAGAGTCCCCCGGTCAGGTTCTCCGTACCACCCGTGGTGGATGGCGTGTGATCTGCGGGTGGGGGGGGAGGACTGCTTTATCACGGGGCTTCGGGTTCCTGCGCTATATCACCGTCCATGGAGGACGAGGTGGTCGTGCGGCGGCTGGTATGAGATCTCCCAGGCGTGTCGGCCTGTGCTGTGAGTGCCTTTACTGCAAATCGCTTCCCGTCTGCGCCATGTGGTGGCCCGCCAGGCCGGGCCGTTAGGTCTCCCCGAGTGTGTCCGTCCACGTGGCTCGGGAAGACGCACCTTGCTGTCTGATGCTAGACGCCACCAAGCGTCGCGTGGGGGTCTGTGTGGTCCAGCATGAGTCCGGCAGAGGTGGGGCGTGTGGGCTGTGCAGTCCCCTCACCTGCGCCGGCCGGGAGATCCCCTCAGTGTTGGGCCGACCGCTAGGGGGGCCGGTGCAACGCGGCTTCAGTGTGCGTGTGGCGCGGCCTGGGTCCCTCGGTGCCTGACGGGTCCGGCGGCGATCTGTGGCTGTATCCGGGTGATGGACGGGTATAGAGGCCCAGGAGATAGGGCCGTGCGGCCTCCGGTGGTGGTTGGCTGGACTCAGGGGTGACCGTGTCTGTGCGATCCCTGCAACAGCCGAGCTCGGTGATCTCCCGGTGTCCGCTAGGCCCGGCCAGGCCACTCCAGCGTCGGTAGGCGAGGCAGGCTGGCGTCACAGCCCGCCACGGGCCGGTGTGACCTGGTCGCTTGCAGCTCCCGGGGCCCTCGAATGGTCGGGTCGCCGGGGGTGTTGGATGTCGCGGTGTGGACCCTGTCCCTCGGTCGGGCCTATGTCAGGGCAGCTGGTGGGCATGGGGGCCCAGGGGACTGGGCTGGTCAGCGTTCGTTTTGGGCCGCAAGGGCCTAGGGGGCAATGGTGCCGATGCGGGTCCCCAAGCAGTCTCGTGCACTCTCCCCCTGGTGTTCACTAAGCTTGCTGGGGCGTCCCCAGTGACGGCAGGCAGGGCAAGCTGATGTCGCGGCTCGCCGTGGGGCCAGAGGGCGAGCCTTCCGCTAGTGTCTGGGGCCCCTGTACAGCTGGTCCGCCGGGGAGTGTCCGGTGTGCGGGACGTGGTCACTGTTCCCCGCTTGATTGCGCTGGGGGTCACACGCGCCGCGGCCTACCTCGCTGGGCCGGATCCCCGGTCTCGGGTGGCTGGGGTCGCCGACCGGAAGTGCGCTCTGGGCGGTTAGCTGCCAGGGTCGCTGTCGGTCGGAGGGTCAGGTGCTCCGATTCGCTTGAAAATTGCCTCGGTGGTGTATCGGGTACCCGGTTGCACTCGGTTCGAGTTGGGCCCGGTACCACCAGAAATGAAGGATAAATAGCCCGTAGTAGGGGAGCTTCACTCGGAGCTCAGCCTAGGCACGTCTTTTCACATCGCGTGCTTGGCCACGCCCCCCATAACCGCGAGGATTATAATGCACTTAAGAGTATATGGTATGGCAATATCCCGGAACAGCTAAGGGAGTTGTTCCCGACAGCTGCAGACAGGCTCAGCTCATGCTAGAGCACCATCTCACATGAAACCACGCACTCTGCCTCCAGGATTGTTAAGGCCTGCCATAGGAGTGACTTATAGGTTAACATGTGTCCAGTTAGGGTTAGATATAGGTATACTATATCTAAGTAAGAGGTGATTACACCAACTTACCCGAGCTGAGTGATCAGCCAGTTGTGTCAAATATGGAGGCCAGGCCAGGGGTGGCACAATACATGCTGCAGCCCCTGGTAGGCCTTGGTGACACCTATGTCCTGGGTACCTTTGGTACACTGTTACAGGGGCCTATAAGGTGAACCAGTTCCAATTGGGTATGCACCTAAGGTACATGGAGTCCATTTTAAGGAGAGAGCAATTAGCCTGGGGCCCTGAATAGCAGGATCCCAGGCCAACCAAGTCAAAAACCAGCTAAACACCAGGCAAAAAGTTTGGGGGTAACCATAGTCAGATATCCACCATCCTACAATCATGTGGTGCCAACTCTAGGCCACAGCTCTCCCAAGTGTACAAGGCCACTTACCGGGCTGCTCACACTCCTTTATCGATTTATTAAAACAGCTCCTGATGTCCACTCTGCTTGCACTCTCCGAGCGGGACTGAGTTGAAGAGCCCACTCTCTTACGCCAACTTGCTCCACAGGGCACTCAACCTCTGGCGACCCCCAAGCAACCGCCACTAACCTCAGATGACCCCTCTCTCCTGTGGTGGTGGAAGGGGGGAGGGAGTGTAGCAAGTGGTAATGATAAGAGGAAGAAATGAATGACCAGCACTTGGCCTCTCACAGTGTCTCTGCTGTACTAGCACTCTCCTACTTTTCAGTATTCTCCTCACATGCACCACTAATCTCCTGCCACTTCCCCCACCTACCCACTTGAAGCTCCAGCCTCTTGACCGCAGTTCAATACCTCTGCTTTTCACTCCTGTTTCCTATCGTTTGGCTACGTTTATGGCTCCGAAGGTTGTTGGGCTACTTGGGAGGTCTTTCTGCATGGTGTGGTTTGGCTCAGTTCTAGAAGTGCGCTTGCTTGCAGGCTTGCAGCTTGCCTGATCTTCACCTCTGCTCACTTGAGATGCAATGCAATGCGTCACTTCCACTTCCGCTTCCGAAAGCGTCACTCGTTTTCTCCTCTTCGTTCGTGGTCCCCTTACTGTTGCCTACCTCAAACACTACAGGTATTCGTAGCCATCAGTTCTCCCCAGGCTTCTTAAGGTTGCCGCTGACAAGGAAGGGAAGACAGAGCAACATGAAGCAGAGCAGCAGAAAGTGCAGCACTGAAAGCTGTATGAACTGCAGTTCCCAGTGTGCCCTTACCACCACTTCCATACACATGCCATTGCAGCACCAGGTGACCAGGAAATTCAATAATTATATTGTTGTTTTTTTTTGTAACTAGATTTTATTCAGTGGCAACAATTCAGACAATAGCAGTGCAGTGAGGAGACAAAACTTGCAAGTCAGATTCGATAATTAGCCATTTACATCCATACCAAATAATCTTGGTTCAACGCCCCCCAGAGTCATTAGTCTTGGTCTTGTGCAAGATGTTGACAGTTCTCTGAGTATAGTTCAGGGTCCTCAAGCTAGCAAGGCTCAGCATCCCATTAGTATACACTCATTGTCCCAGCTTTCTGTTCTAGTGCTAACTCGTAGTAATCAACAAAGAGAACCCCCCCATCCTATCCTCCCTTCCCACCCGCCCAGCGCCTACCCACACTCACCCCCCCAGGCACGTCGCTCAGTCATCCAATTCCCCGTTTGGTAATGTTATCCGGTCATATAGGGCATCAGATATATTATTTCCAGTAAGGTAGTTTACTAAACAGGTCTGCTCCCATTTAGTTTTTCCACGGGCATCATGATCTCTTGGGCGGAATCATTGCACTCAGTTAGGTCGGTATTCCGGTCTCGATACCTGGGTCCGCTCCCCCAGGATGTGTTTCGTTATCACCACTCGGCTGTTTCAACACCTCCACTAATGCCACCCTTGCTCTTGCTGCCTCCAGTGTCTTTTCAATTCCATTCCTATGGGCCATTTGCAGTCTAAAGATCCCTTCACTGTAGCGGGGGTGGCAATACTAGTATCCAAATCTTTCACAGGTAGAGTCGTACAACGGGAGGCAGAGATAAAAGGGCGACTTTTGGTGGTCTAGTTCTTCCGGGAGGCAGGTCATAAAACGATCTAACGCCCAGGGCTCCTCGAGAACGAAAGGTTGGTGGCAGCAACTTAGCTCTCTGGGAACCTATTGCTTTTGCAATTCCACGCGCAGTTAATGGTTGTGATTGCTGCAGTACTGGCATGACTGAGATGTCAGCGCTGTGTACTATTTTATGCCTGAAATTTTAATTTAAAAATTGATAGCACTCACTTAAACTTACCCACTGTGTCGTGTATTACATCTGTACCCCGCCCCGTTCCACCGCGGCTGGTGCCGTTTGTGTGGAGGGCGAGGCGCCATCTTGGGTGGGGCTGGACCGGAGCTAGCGGTCTAGTTCTTCCGGGAGGCAGGGCATAAAACTAAATGTGTATCCGGGAGCGCAGCGGACGAGCGCAGCGGGCGAGACGAATGCGCGCCGAAGTCGCGCATAAGTCAAGCCCGTCTGCGCCTGTCCGCGTCCGACCGGGGCCTGGGGCTAGTACCCCTGGTCAAATTTACACCTACTCTTCCCAGGACCTGATACTGCTAAGATCCACAGATAGTTTATGCCCACCATTACCATCGTATGTACTAAAGCGCGCAGCCACTTATGGCATCCTTAAGCCTAATTATATAGCCGGCAAAGCTACGCATCCCAACCCTCGCATTACCCCTCGACCCTCATCAGAACCAGAGACTACGCTTAAATGTTATTATTTGAACACTAGGTCAATGGCCAAACATCATATGGACATATTTTTTCTGCTACAAGCTGAGCAACCTGACATCTTGCTCCTTACGGAGACTTGGCTTAACGCAGATTCATTACCATATATTCTGGCGGCCGTTCCTTCTGATTATTACATTTTAAATGTCAATAGACCTGCCAATAAAAGGGGCGGAGGAGTAGCAGCCATTATCCGCCACATCTATAAGTTCTCATTACTACCACCTCTTGACCTCACAGGGTCAGAGAACATTGTTTTTAAAACAGACACTGATAGTGGATCATTATTAATGATCCTCATCTACCGCCCCCCTCAAACCATGCCTACATTTGCTGTATCACTGGCTGAACAACTAGCTCCCCTCACTATTAACTATAAAAAAATTGTGCTGCTGGGCGATTTTAACCTTTGGCTAGATACCACTGCGTTGGACACCCAGGCAGCTGCGCTGAAAGAGGCATTATTAGATCTGAACTTAACTCAACAGATTCACTCACCTACCCATGAAAAAGGGCATAGCCATGATCAAATATGGTCTCAGAATATCCCCCTGACTATTTGTTCCATTACTCCTTGTATTTGGACGGACCACTTTCTGATACACTTTACACTCGCCATTGCGAAGAGTAGAAAGCAGCCTTTCCAGATAGGTGGGAAAGTTAGAACATGGAAGAACACTGACATCTCAGCTTTTCTGGAAACTTTGACGTTGTCTCTTCCCCCTCTGGCCCAGGACATTGATGGCATTGAAGAAGCCTATTCCAACTGGCTACGTCAGGCAGCTGACGCTTATGCCCCTTGTTCAAACATTCCCCGCTCCCGCCCCAATGACGCACATAAGTGGTTTACACCTCACTTGAAGTCTCAAAAACTTGAAGTCCGTCAAAAAGAGCGGAAATGGCGAATTGGTTATTTGGCACAAGATAAAGCCAATTACTGCAAGGCCCGTAAGGACTACCAGAAACTCATCCTAAAACATAAAACTGACTATTTCTCGGAGAAAATTCTGAACTCCCACAATAAATCAAAAGAATTGTTCAATATTGTAGATGGTCTTAGTGGTAGTGACAGAATTACTCCATCGGTCACTCCTACTCAGGACCTATGCAACTCATTGAACTCTTTTTTTCTCTATAAAATCTGTACTATAAAACAAAGCATTTCTACTACTCCGCTCCCCCCTCTCCTGGATGATGCGTATCATAACTCTTTGACGTTGGAATCCTTTCCCCTTATTGATGGTGATACCCTGTCCAAGTTGTTTGCCAGGGTCAAATCGGGCTCACCTGATGATATCTGCCCCCCGCACATCTTGAGAGAGGTGGGAACAGCTATTCCTGAGGGCGTGCTTTCTCTGTTGAACGGTTCACTTCTACAGGGTAAAGTCCCCAATAACCTTAAAAAGGCCTTACTTATCCCTTTGATTAAGAAAGTAGGTGCAAACCCGCTTGACCCGCTAAATTACAGGCCTATATCACTGCTGCCGTATTGTGCTAAGCTATTGGAGGCTCACGTCTGCGCTAACATGTCTAAATTCATAGAAGAAACAGAATACCTTGAACCTAATCAAGCCGGCTTCCGCTCGTGTCATTCAACTGAAGCAGTCATCCTGGCGGTACAAAATACCCTGAGGCGGAATGCAGACAACGGGATTCACCAGGCCCTGGTTTTATTGGACCTTTCGGCAGCGTTCGACACGGTTGATTATACCATCTTGGTCAACCGTGTCGAACAAACTGGCCTTAGGGGACCTGCGCTGAGTTGGATCCGTTCATTTATTACTGGCCGCACTCAATCCGTAAGATTGGGCCCTTTTACAGCTCCCACTATTTCCACCACATGTGGAGTACCTCAGGGCTCATCTTTGTCACCTCTACTTGCATGGGGGCTCCACCTTCTAGTTCGTCCTCAGTTAAAAGTCTGGGAGTACTAATCAGTGAGGATCTCTCTTTGAAAAGACAGGTTGGCGCGGTAGTGTCCTCTAGCTTCTTTCAATTAAAGAAAATTAGAAAAATTGCTTGCTTTCTCTCACAGGCTGCCCTTATCCAGGTCATAATTGCCTTGGTTTTGTCTCGACTAGATTTCTCCAACAGTCTCTATTTGGGGCTCCAAATTGGAGAGTTAAAACGCCTTCAGCTAGTCCAAAATCAGGCTGCTAGACTGATTCTGAGCCTTCCAAAAAGGCAGTCTATTAGACCTGGGTTGAAACATTTACATTGGCTGTCTGTTACGCAGCGAGTTGCATTTAAAACAGGGTGTATCCTATTTAAATCCTTACATGACTCTGGCCCAAAGTTCATAAAAGATCTGTTCTTCAGATATAATCCTTCCCGTAACCTTCGGTCCGCTCAAAAATCTCTACTGAGTGTTCCATCCTATAAAAGGAAGCGTCTAGGTGGTTGCTGCTTTGACCATCTTGCAGCCACCTTCTGGAATCCCCTTCCTTTACAATTGAAACTGAGCGGTAATCTTCTTAGCTTCAGACACTCCCTTAAAACCTGGCTATTCTCACAGGCTTATTGCTGAGTCGCATGATTACCATTTTTAACTGTTGTGTTGTGTTCTCTCCTGTAGCGCCATGAAGCCCTTGGGCGTACGAGCGCATAATAAATTCATATTAACATTAACATTAACATCATCGCTTCTTGATAGCGGGACTAACATTGCTGGTGGGCTCGATTTACGTGCCTAACGAGGGACAGGAAACTTTTCTTCGGACCACGTTAGCGGCTGCCATGGCCAACTCTGAACGACATCTGCTAATTGGGGGGTGACCTTAACCTTGTTTTCCATAACATAGCTGACAGTTCCTGCCAAAGGTCGGGACAAGTGGGGGCCCTCTCCAAGGCAGGGCACGCGTACCATTTGAGATCTGGGCTTAGAGGACCTGTGGCGACACTCTCACCCATGTAGCACCGCATACACCTATCACTCCGGGGCCCACAAGTCCAACGCTAGACTCGACTACTTCCTTTGCGCCTCTGAGTTGGTGCCACGAGCGAGGTCAGTGGAGATTCTGCCAGCCTCACTGTCCGACCACTCCCCGGTGGTAGCCACATTCCTCCTTCCGGCTGCACCACCCGCTCAACGACACTGGCGTCTCAGGGAAAACCTACTTCATACCCCATCGACAGTGGACCGAATTAGAACGGCCAATACAAACTTCCAAACACACAACAACAATACCGACACGACGTGGCTACACAATGGACTGCTCTCAAGGCGGTCGTGCGAGGCGAATTTATCTCAATTGCCACTGCCAACAATCGCGAGCGAGCGCAGAAAAGGGCCGCAATAGCCCAACGGATGGCGGAGCTGGAGCAAATGCACCAGCGCACGGGAGCAGCGCGGGCCTGGCGTCAGTTGTGCGCTGAGCAGAAGATGCTGGCCACGTTAGATCAGGATGCGGCGGAATACGCTGCCCTCCATCTCCGGCACGCCTACTACACAGGGGGAGACCGGTGCGGACGGCTACTTGCAAATAAGTTGCGTGAACAACGCCAGAAGCAGGGGGTGCAGAACATACGGACGGAGCGGGGCAAGATAGTCACTGAAGACGCAGCGATAGCGGAGGACTTCCGGTCGTTCTATGAATCCCTCTACGCCAGCGACACTCTCGACTCACACGCGGGACAGTCGTATCTCAATGGGGCACATCTCCCGTCCCTGAGCCAAGCACAGGCGGAGTTCCTGGACCGACCGATAGGCCTGGAGGAGGTGGTGTCAGCGATCTCGCGCCTGAAGCTTGGGAAATCCCCCGGCCCCGACGGGTACCCTGCATCCTTCTACAAGACGTTCTGCCACCAGGTAGCCCTGCTCTTGCGAGAGCTTTTTAACTCCTTCTCCCAGCCAGGCGCGATCCCCGAGGACCTTTTAGAGGCCGCGATTTCGGTCATACCGAAACCCGGCAAGGACAAAGCCCACTGTAGTTCCTACCGGCCGATTTTGCTGCTAAACATTGATTTTAAACTGTACACTGGAATACTAGCGAGCCGGCTTGCACCCTATATGCAATAGTTGGTGGGTCCTACACCTCATTGAAGCAGGCTCACGCACGAGGCCTGACTGCATGCTCCTCACCATTGATGCCGAGAAGGCTTTCGATATGGTGCATTGGCCCTACCTGGAACTAGTGCTGCAACACTTTGGCATGGGGATGTCCTCTGTACTCGTATCTTAAATTGCTTTAAACAACCTACGGCTTCTGTACACGTCAACGGCCACACCTCCTCTCGCTTCCCCATTGGCAGGGGGACCCGACAGGAATGCCCCCTCTCCCCTATTTTATTTGCCCTCTATATGGAACCACTGGTGCAACGGGTACGGCAGCACGCCCTTATTAAGGGCATCTTGTTTGGGAGCGACTTTCACAAAATCAGCCTCTACGCAGACGATGTATTACTTTCTCTCACCGAACCGGTCCAATCACTACGCACGCTCTTCATCGAACACCATGACTTTGCACTCGCTTCCGGGTTTAAGGTCAATAAGGACAAATCGATTGCTCTTAATATTTCCCTATCGCCGGAGACACTGGCAGTGGTTCAAGAGGAACATGATGTGCAATGGTCTCATACCTCGGTCCCCTATCTAGGAGTTCTTCTAGGCCCCACTATCCTGGCTACTGTTGAGGCAAACTACACCAGGCTTTGCACGCACCTCCGTGAAGAACTCAGGCGCTGGAGCCGCCACTCAATCTCATGGTTGGGGAGGATAGCCGCCACGAAAATGACTCTTCTGCCACAGATACTCTATCTGTTCCAGACACTTCCTCTGCGGCCACCCAAAGGTTGAATCCAGCAAACACAATCCGACCTGGCACGTTTCATTTGGCAAGGTCGTCGCCCGCGCTTTAAGCATGACATCGCGATTCTCCCGCCTGATCGGGGAGGCGTAGGAGTTCCAGATCTTTAACTTTATTTTAACGCGACGCAACTCCGTAGCTTAGTGGAGTGGTATCAACTAGAATCCGGGAAGACTTAGCTCTTCAAAGACCAGGCAGTATGGGCATGCCCCTTCAGGGGATCCCTTTTCTCCCCAAACGCCATCGGCCGCCTAACCTCCACACGTCCTTGATCACAAGCACGGTTATGGAGGTGTGGGATCGGGTTGCCACTAAGCACGAGCTAACATCGTTCCCCTCCTCTCTGACACCGCTATTCGCCAACCCAGACTTTTCCCCGGGGATGGATCCTAGGGCTTTTGCGGCCTGGCAGCGAACCCCTTGCAGGGCCCTGGGACATCTTTTCAATTTAAACGGCATCCTCTCCTTCCCATAGATTAGGGAGGAATATGGCATCACTGAGGATATCCGGCTATATGTACAGGTGCGGCACTGGGCACTCCACCCAGAGGTCCTCCCTGGAGCGCAACCACATCTAACTCCCTACGAAAAGTTGCTGGTCACCCGCACCTCAGAGAAGAAACTGATCTCAGACCTGTATCAACACCTCCTCATCACCTCCTCATCACCGGTACTCACACTTTTAACGCTGGCAGATGGCGGTGGGAGCGAGAGCTGGGAAGGGCCCTCACACACAAAGATTGGGGCAGTGTCTATTATAGAGCACGGCATTCCGCATACCACACTGGACTGACTGAAACTCTCACTAAAGTAGCCACCTACTGGTACCACACACCTGAGTGCTTGCATAGGTTTGACTGCCACATCAGTGACCGCTGTTGGAGAGGGTGCGGGGAGTTGGGTACGCTGGAGCATTTGCTCTGGAGTTGCGACCGCATATAGGGGTATTGGGGCACAATACTGGATGACGTAGACTCACACTTAGATACTCAACTTCCCCGATTCCCTGCGTATATCTTGATGGGGTTGCCTAATGCATTGATGTATCCCCTGAAGTCGCGGAGGGGCCGCCTGATCGCTATTGCATTAGGGGCGGCTATGCAAAACATTTTAGCACATTGGAGAACACCACAAGCCCCCTCACACAAAGGCTGGCTACACAGGTTATGGATGGTGCTTGGAAAGGAAAAGCTATCCCTGGTACAGGCAGGCCGGGGAGATGAATTCCCGGAGTTGTGGAGGCCATTCCTGACGCTCCTCACCGGGGAATTCCGTGAACTGAGTTGCCCCCGATATCTACGTCTTCATCGATTGGCGGATACCCCAATCCCTGATCGGAAGGCACCCAAGCGCAAGAAGAAGCCACGCGCTGATGCAGATATCGCTCACTGATCCTTCCTTTTTTATCGGAGGTATTCATTTGCTTTGTGGACTTAGGGGGCAGGGAGGGGGGAGGATTTGGGAGTTTTGTTTTTGGGAGTTCTGTTTGACCTACAACACCGATTGGCTTCACCGAACACTGAATAAGCCTATACCCATTGTATTGAAGCTTATCGCACTAATCATGCTTGACACTGTGATGTCTGGTTGTTTTGTCTTTAATGGAAATTCAATAAAAGATTTAAACCATAAAGATCCCTTCACAATCCTCCTACTTTATATACTCCGTACAGAAAACAAAGGATGGCTGAGTGCTAATTGCGCAGTATTGTGACAGTATCTAGGATCACAGTAACAACAAGCTCCAAGGATAAGATGATAGCCATCCACTATCAATCAACAAGAGTAATGAACAGTCAAGACCCCATAAAGTTAAAAAAAGAGAAAAGTATATCCTGAGCTAGTCACAACAATCTGGAAAGTTCGTCAAGTAATTCACAAGAAAGATGGTCTTCGTTTCTTCAGTTTATTCAGAAAGAATTCCTCTCAAGCAATCTCGCCGCCAACACGTGTTTCGTCTTTGGTGGTGTAGACCACAGACTTCTTCAGGGCTATGGCTAGGCTATCATTATTTGTTGAATGAAATGGTGTCAACGTAATGAAGATAACACAATCAGAATTGTAGCTACGGTGTCTTGTTTGCGTGCTGGAAAATACATATTCCGAGATACTTATCCCGTCTGGAGCTGTTCCATGATTTTATGTTCCACTTACAATACCTATATTTACTGAGTCAAGAGTCTCCCTTTATATTTCCAATTCTGATTGTATTATCTTATTATCTGGTGCCTTTATTCCGTGTGAGGGAACCAGTGTAGTAGGCAATACCCCGGTGTCAGTGTTATGTCGCGTTCCGTTGTGTCCCCTAATCTAGTCGTTACTCCTCTCCAGAACTCCCCCAGTAACGGGCAGTCTCAGGACATATGTAGAAACTCTGCGTTTGCCAGGTTACACCTTGGACAAGAGGAACGGGCCCCAAAATATTCGTTAATCTTGGCCGGGATAAGGTATGCTCTATGGAGGACAAAAAATATATCAGCTGGAAGCGCTCATTCCTGGAACTTTTTCAGGCTCTTTCTACCAGTTCTTCCCACGGCTTCTCATCAATGGGCTCGCCTAGGTCTGCTTCACATTTGAGACTCAGGCCCTCCAGGGGTCGCCGCACCTCCTGCGTAAGGCGTCGGTAGAGACAAGTGACTGCCTTGATCATTCCAGCCGCTACCACTACGTACTGACAAGTTAGAGAAGTCGGAGGTTCTGCCAGCCCCTCTCTCCAATGCTTACGGATGGCTGCTGTCAGGGCAGCATGTAAAAGGAAATCACCTCTGGGAAGCTCATATCACTCTAATAAATGGATAAAAGGCAGTAAGGTATTGTTCTCATATACATCTCCAATAGTGGATATCCCCGCCTCTTCCCAGGCTCGCAATCTATGCCAATCCCTGCCATAGGGCAGTGCCTCATAGCCAATAGCGGGATCTCAGGCACATACGGGGGTCCCGGTCTTGCTCATCCACAAGCCCATTTCCAGCAGCGACGCACCGCCCTTAAGTCCCCTGGGGCTTCCCCATCTCTCAAAGGGAGACGTAACAGCTTGTGGGACAAGAGTCGCAAATCCGGATACATGCTCACAAAGTCCTCCTCATTTGGAAGCTGTCCCGCCATCCACTTCGTGAACCACTGTATTTGGGCTGCATGATAATAGGCCTCAAAATCCGGCATTGCAAAGTCCCCCTCTGCCCTGGGCCTCATCATGGTGGTGAGCGCCACCCTTCGTCTCCCAGTGCCCAATAAAAATCCTGTGATCATGGTATTAAGCTGGACAAAGAGTTTGCCCGGGTTCCAGAGTTGTAACAAGCCAAAATAATATAGCAGTCTAGGCAGTGTGACCATCTTTAATAGGGCCACCCGACCTGCCACTGACAGCGGGAGGGTCCCCCAGAATTCGAAGTTACTTTTGCTGGCTCGTATTGCTCGCCCTATATTACCTTCAAACAAATCTGCAGTGCTGTGGTATATTCTAACACCCAGATAAGTCAGGCATCTGTTTTCCCACACCACATCTGTTGTGTCCGGTGGGCCAACCCTCCCTGCCAAAGCAGGGAAAAGGCACGTTTTTTTCCAATTAACCTTGAGACCTGCAACTCTTCCCAGCCTATTCAGGAGATCTTTGGCTCCCCGCAGGGCATCCCAGTGTAAGCGAGGAACATCAGGAGATCATCTGCGGGAGCAAGATGGCGCTAGTGTGAGTTCCAATCCTTCCAATCGCCACGCCGTACGCAGGGAACATCGGTAGTCGGCTAATTTACCTGACTCTCTGATGTCCGAGAACAAGGTGCGCAGAGTTTTGGAGTGGATGCCGTACAGAATGGCGCCTGGAGTGCAAGTCACGGTCCGGTTGATTTGCTGCTTTACCGAGATCGGTGGACAGCCTCTGGGACTGTACGCAGGCCAAAGCACCTCAGGAGCTTAGTGTATGTCGTACACTCCGCTTGACCACAGCCTTGGTTGACGTGGTTGCTGCAGAGCTAGCGGAACCAGTGGAATCAGCAGGATTGGCCCCTTGAAAGCAAAGGCACCGTGTGAGTGGAGCATGCCAACCCGGGGGCAGAAAAACCTTAAAACTGAAACGGCTTTCACACAAGGAGATGCGGAAAAGACAGAACCCCTCCCGTAAGGTAAACGGGAACCTGGGTCTGTAAAGAAGACGACGGGTAAGCCTGGGGGAGGCGGCGCATTGAAGGAGGGTGCTGGGGGAGGAGTGGGGCTATCACCCTCCATCAGCAAACATTTCCCCATAGTTAAAGCACCCCCAATATTGCCTGAAATTACCTCACTACCAGCGGTCGAAACCGGTAATCCATCAACGTTGAGCCAGGTGGGAGGGGCCCTGGGGCAGGTGGACGCTTTCCAGACGGATACTTCCACAGTTGCACAGACGGGGGGCACAACATTAGGGGACTCGCTCAATGACCAGGGCAGGCAAATAAATAAAGGCACAGGCAACTTGGCATCCCCTACATTGAGAAAAAGCAATTCTATGGGCGACCTTAGGCCGGCAATTACAACATCTCTGACCCCAGCACCTATGCCTCGGCGGCTGCTGTTGTCATTGCTGAAATGGGCCCAGACTCCCAGGATGGCAGAGGTGAGGTATTTAATCTATGCCCAGAAGATAATCCTGGGTCCCTGGCTCCTCAGGCTCCGGACCCCGCTGGTGAATATTTTTATTCAGTTTCCGATGGCTCTATGTCCTGTACGGAGAACAAAATATTCAGTTTGAGTGAATGCAGTGCCTCAAATGATAACGAATCTGATCATTCTGTTACCACGGAAACCATCCAGCAGAAAAAGAAATCACATAATAAAAGACTAAGTCAGCTTAAATGGGACTAATCAGACACTCTAACCTCTTTTCCCCTTGGAGAAGAAGGCTCCAAAACTCCACACTGGGAGAGCCCCAAAATTACATCAGAGCATTCGGCAGAACCCTCTTTAACCTCTATATTGAGTACAATAAAGCAATTTCAAGAGGAGGTCCGATCTGATAATCGTAGCTAACGGGGCCGCCAAAAAGCTAAAAGGGGGCATAAGGAAGTTGAACAAGATCTGTACGGCTATAGGCGACCAGGTTCCAATGGTCGAAGGGCGTACAGAGGATTTAGAGACCGACGTTGCCACCATAAAAGATCAAGGTGCCTCCCATGCGGCATGCTTAACAGATATAATGGCAAAAATGGAGGAACAAGAAAATAGACAACGCCGGAACAATCTTCATCGGATCCCTGAAGGAGTGGAAGGGGACAACCCAAAACAGTACATTGTCAGACTTCTTCGAGACGCTTTTCCTGAGCATGCCAACTGGGAGCTGGGACCATGAGGTTCAAAGGGCACATCGTTTCCCCTTCAATCTAAATCAACGGAGAGATTGTAGAAGCTTTGGTAGTTAGAAACCCAGTTTTTTTTGTCTTTTCGGGGAATTTTCTCCTCGGGCAGATGGTTTCTGTCATGCAACAGTGGAGCGGAGGTGGCGACTCCGACAATTTATATCTCCTTTTCAACAGCGGGGTGTCCAGGTGTACCTAATTAACCCAGCTAGACTAAAAGTTATATTTAATGGATCCACTCAGGTCTTTTTGTCAGAAATTAAAGCTGGAAAACATCTGAAGGACATTACCGGGAAAAAAGGGCAGCGCTAAGCTATGTCTATTATCAAGGCTAATGTGCTAAGCTACGTAGCTGTGGTAGTTCTATGAATTGCTTTCTTCTTTTTATTTTCTCTTCTTTTTTCACATTCACTTATTATTTCATGTTTTTGTCACAAGGACATGGTTGTAAGGCCTTCTGCTCATCGTAATTAGGCTGGCTAGCTCTTTAAAACATGCTGACTGGTTGTAAGGATCTGAGTGGCCTGGTGGTTGGAGTTCACACATGCTCACCATCATTCAGGGCTTTCCTGATTGAGGATTGATAGACTTGGGATTCCCGGTTTTAAATTTATGGCGTGTATGTTAGTAGTCCATTGTTATTTATGTACAAGGATCTTGTCCTATATTTAATGCTGTTTTATTTATGTATATGTATATGTGCTTTTATGGTGTTTTTTAATCACCGAATAAAGATTCTTGAATTGAATTGAAAATTGATTGCTCTAATA
>NW_028249005.1:0-1000 GCF_964263255.1 Lissotriton vulgaris | reverse complement strand
AGCACCTTTACCGCGGAAAATCACAATTTTTTTTTTCACCCCCCAGGGAACTTTAATAGCCCCCTCATCAATCCTAGGGGTTCAGGAGGGGTTTGCCTTACCCCTTTCATTCATTTACACCTTTTTTTTTTCCACCTCTTGTCTCTCAATCACACAGAGAGACAAGATGGCGGCCGCTCCAGACTGTTTACAATGATAACAGCCAATCAGCTTCTCCTCAGACTCCCGTTACACTGCCGGTTAGCTGCCCGGTTAGCTGCCCGGTTCGCGTACCAAGACGCGTCTCTACGGCGAAAAAATCGGATTTTTTTTTTTTTTTTTTTTGGGCCCAGCGTGACTCTATAATATCCCCTCATCAATCCTAGGGGATCAGAAGGGGTCTACCTTGCCCCCTTTCCTTCATTTCCCCCTTTGTTTTGGCCTCCTCTTGTCTCTCGATCCTACCGAGAGACAAGATGGCGGCCGCGCCGGACTGTTTAGAATGTTGACAGACACCGGAGAGCCAATCAGCTTCGCTTCGCAAAGTTCCGATACGCGAAAAGTAAGCGGACCGGAGCACAGCCCGGAGCGCTGTTACAGATATATATCTTGTTTTAAACGTTAATTTCTCAAAATTCACTGAAGCACATATATTGAGACCTAGCAAAGGCACATCGGGCTAACAGTCCCTACAATTTTGCCAAGTTTCGTGGAAATCCATTCAGCCGTTCGGGCTAAAAGTGAGTCCAACCGCCCTATGGAAATTAACATGGGAAAAGCGCGTTTTGGGACCCCCCTTTTTTCTCGGCCCCCCTTGACGAACCCCCCCCAAATTTCCAGGAGCTGCTCAGAAACAAAATGTGCCATTTTCCTGAAAATTTCAGCCAATTCCGTCCACAAACGCCAAAGTTATTAGACATAGAATTTTCAGAAATCCCATAGGGAAAAAATCCTAACTATATATACCTACTGGCTATCGCCAGTAGGTAATATATATATATATATATGTGTATATATATAT
>NW_028249004.1:0-51166 GCF_964263255.1 Lissotriton vulgaris | reverse complement strand
TCCTCACGCAACATTTTGCGTGTCAGAGGCGTGACATGGGTGTTGCTGTGGGTGTTCCCACGCAACACCCATGTATTCTGTTGCATTTCCAGATTTATGAGAAATCGTAAACCTAGAAATGCATCAGAATGCAACACCACCCCAGGGGTGGCGAAGCAAGGCTAGACGAGAAGAATTGTTTTCCTCTTTCCCTTCCTGCACAAAAACAATCTCCCCACGACGCAGGCATCCTCGCACCATGGTGTATGGCAGCTGATTGTGTGCCACCACATGGGAAAGCACACGGATGCAAAATATAGTTGTAAATATGTAGCTTCCCTGTGCTTTGAAAGTAACTAAGTGCGGCGCAGTCAAATGGCTTGCGACACGCACAGAGACACTTTCAATGTAAATAAGCCCCTAGGAGCACATAACTTTACAAAGGCACCTCTGGAATTAAAATATGATTTTATTTCAAAAGGACACCTTGACTCACGTGTACTAACACTTTGCATCAGGCCTGCACCACGAAAGTGACCGAAACCTAGCGCAAAGTGTTGTAGTGAGAATTATGTTCCAACTTAAAATCATGATTTGCAGTGGAATAAATGCCAAAGGAACACAAAGTAGCTTATTGCACTATTTTATCTCAAATGGGCGTACAATGGGTGGTATATCAGCATAACCTTAAAACCTCCCATAGGTTTTGATGAACACCACTATCTCCTAACATTTGTAAATGAATTTGTGTGCAAACAAAATTACACCTCTTAGAGGCAGGCGTTTCAATGAAGCAACTTTTAAAAGTCCACATTCTTCCAAAATTTCATGTGTTCTACACTTTACAGCACATATAAAAAGTGTGAAAAGTATAAAAGCATATTTTGTGTACTCTACAGTACAAAATCTATGCTTGACTGAATGCACACACCCTTGCACTATAGTGCAAAGGTGTGTGCATTGTTGCATGGCAGCCTAAAGTCCGCTAGCGCTGGATGAGAAAAAACAGTGCCATAGCGTAATAAATATGGCACTGTTTTTGAGAGAAACCAGTGCCATAGCATAATAAATATGGCGCTGTTTTTGAGAGAAACCAGTGCCATAGCATAATAAATATGGCGCTGTTTTTGAGAGAAACCAGTGCCATAGCATAATAAACAGGGCGCTGTTTTTGAGAGAAACCAGTGTCATAGCGTAAAAATATGGCGCTGTTTTTCAGTCACACTTTGCTGTAACGCATCACAGCAACTTCGATTGCTGCACTGAATCAAAACATAGTACATCTCCCCCTTGCCTCCAGCCCTAGGCTTTCGTTTACCAATATAGTGCAACCTGTGACATACAGCACTGGCATAGTTCAAATGGTCCTATTAAACTGTCACTCTCCGAAACAATGATTTGCGGAAAGAAAATAAATCCAGGACAGGAGCAATTATGCATTTGCAACTTGGAATCACCAGATTATCCTATGCACCGTATTCCTGATCTGCAGCAGCTCATTCACTTCGATCACTGGCACAAGACAGAGCTGTCTGGAGTTGCTTTACTTCCAACTCATTATATTTCCTCGTGTTCTGGACCTGAGGCCTACACATTGCTCTGCTCTTGTAGTTCAGTTGGTAACACATTTTATATCTACAAACTTAAAAGTCCCAGAAATCACCACTTACCTCTCTCATTAGCTCCGAAAAAAAGAAGTCACTCCTGTCACACATTTAATTCAGGTGTTAATTGCAGGAGGGGTTTGGATGCCTTTCAAATAAAAATAATAAATAATATATATATATTACCTACTGGCGGTCGCCAGTAGGTATATAGTTAGGACCTAGTTACCATAGGAAATTCCGAACATTCTATTGGGAATAACTTTGGCGCTGATTGAGGGATCTGCCTGTAATTTTCCTTAAATTTGCCTTGCTGCGCTCCGCTCCTTCCCTGAAAGTTTTGGGGACATTTGTCAAGCAGGGGCCGAGAAAAAAGGGGGGTTCCAAAACGTGTTTTCCCCATGTTAATTTCCATAGGGACATTCTGACAAGGCTACAGCTCGAACGTCTGAACGGAATTATACCAGATTTGGCAAAATGGTAGGGACTGGTATGCAGCAGTGCCTTTTGTATGTTTGGTGTAAATCCCTCCAGTAGTTCTTGAGAAAATGTAATTTGAAATTTTTCAAATGGCATTTTCTATGGGACCTTTAGACACGGCTTCAGCCCGAACGGCTGAACGGAATTACACCAAACTTGTCATAATGGTAGGGACAGGTATGCAGTAGTGCCTTTTCTATATTTGGTGAAAATCCCTCCAGTAGTTGTTGGGAAAATGAATTTGAGCAAATTATATATCTATATGCGCTCAACATTCTATTGGGAATAACTTTGGCACCGATTGAGAAATCTGCGTGTAATTTTCCAGAATTTTGGCCAGCTCCGTTCCGCTCATTCCCTGAAAGTTTCCGAGGGATTCGTCAAGCGGGGGCCGAAAGCGGGGTCCCAAAACGTGTTTTTCCCATGTTAATTTCCATAGGGACCTTTAGACACGGCTACAGCCCGAACGGCTGAATGGAATTACACCAAACTTGGCAAAATGGTAGGGACTGGTATGCAGATGTGCCTTTGCTATGTTTGGTGAAAATCCCTCCAGTAGTTCTTGAGAAAATTGAATTTGATATTTTTCAAATGGCATTTTCTATGGGACCTTTAGACACGACTACAGCCCGAACCTCTGAACGGAATTACACCAAACTTGGCAAAATGGTAGGGACAGGTATGCAGTAGTGCCTTTTCTATATTTGGTGAAAATCCCTCCAGTAGTTGTTGAGAAAATTGAATTTGATCAAATTATATATCTATATGCGCTCACCGTCCGCGCACTGTACACGTATGGTACGCGTACCGTACGCCTTACGTGCGTGAGCGAGTTTATGATTGGCTGGCAGTCGACTGTCATCATTCCAAACTGTCCAAACCAGGAAGTGTTGGCCACCATCTTGTTTTTCAGGAGAACTGAGGCACAAGAGAGCCCAAAACAAGAGTGGAAAACACGAAAAGGAGGCAGGGTAGAGACCCCCGAACCCTCTAGCCCTTCTCAGGGGGTCCCAAAAGGACACCCAAGGGCAAATAAATAAATAATAAATCGTGGAGTGCGCGCACCGTACGCATAGGGTACGCGTACCGTGCGCTTACCCCGCGATTTAAAAAAAAAATACTTTTTTTTTTGCACTTGGTGGTCCTTCTGGGACCACCTGAGAAGGGCTAGGGGGTCTCAACCGTGGCCCCTTTTCGCGTTTTCCACTCTTGTTTTGTGCTCTCTTGTGCCTCACTTCTCCTGAGAAACAAGATGGCTGCTCAGGTGGTCCCAGAAGGATAATAACATATATAAACATTATCCACTAATATAATTAGCATTTACAAAACCTTTGAACTTTATTGAAAAAAAATATAGGTTTCAAGCCTGATATAGTTAGGAATTAGCATTTAAAAATCCTTGCAAATTCGCTGAAAAAACCATAGGTTTCAAGCCTTATATAGTTAGGAATTTGCATTTAAAAAACCTTGCAAATTCACTTAAAAAACCATAGGTTTCAGGACTTATATAGTTAGGAATTAGCATTTAAAAAACCTTGCAAATTCACTTAAAAAACCATAGGTTTCAGGCCTTATATAGTTAGGAATTAGCATTTAAAAAACCTTGCAAATTCACTTAAAAAACCATAGGTTTCAGGCCTTATATAGTTATAAATTAGCATTTTAAAAACCTTGCAAATTCACTTAAAAAAACATAGGTTTCAGGCCTTATATAGTTAGGAATTAGCATTTAAAAAACCATTGAAATTGCTCCTATATAGTTAGTTGTACTAACTATATTTCGCGCACCCGCAATCCACTGCTGATGATGTCACTTATTACATAATTCATGACATGGTCAGTGACATCACTGATGACATCACTGATAACATCTCAAATGACATCACTGATGACATCTCATTTGACATCACTGATCACATCACTGATGATATCATTCATGTGATAATACGATGCACCTCCTCACACTCTAATATAACCTTTGATACATCCAGTGTTAAATACAGACTACCATTCTTGAAACCATTGACACACCAATACCAGTTACTACATACACACTCACTGATTCCTAGGTCTACACACACATTCACTCATTCACCCATAGAATCACTCATACATACAGTCACTCATCAATACAACACTATCATATGCACTCATACACCTATACAGACACTCATACACTGCCACTCATCCATGGAGTTACTCACACACCTAGTCAGTCATGCAAAGAATCAATCACACTTCCATTTCCTCAACTATACAGTTATACACACAACACCTTACTTATTCAAACATATACTAACACATACTTACTCTCTTATACAATCACTGATACAGGTACACAATGATCCATATAGCCACTCGCACATTCACTGGCTCTCATGTATAGTCATTTATATATGCCAACTCTCACATGCACTGTGTTTTACATATGTACTTACTTGCACATGTAGCACTGAGATATCCATTCACTCACCAACACACCCATGCACACAGTCAACCGCCCATATAGCTGTTTCCACATGCACTCTTGAACTCATACACCTAGTGAATCAACTGCTCACACATCTATGCACAGTCACACACCTCCCAGCCACCCCCACACACACTCAGTCTCCCATTCAAATACTTGGGCAACCAATCAATAAACCATATAGCCACTCAAATAGCTACTGATCAACACATGCAGCAGCTTACACAACAACAGACATACTGATGCACACATTCAGACAGTTTAGTCACTAACCCATGCATTTAGAAAGACACATTTATTCACTCACTCATACAGTCAGTCACGCACCTAATAAATCCTTCACCCAGACACTTATACATCCACTCATTCGTCAATATGTAAAACATATTTAAACTTTACAGAAACACACAGTCACTGGATGATGTCATCAGTGATGTCAAATGAGATGTCATCAGTGATGTTTTTTAAGTGAATTTGCAAGGTTTTTAAAATGCTAATTCCTAACTATATAAGGCCTGAAACCTATGGTTTTTTAAGTGAATATATATATAATACAACTAGAGCGCTAACAGTCTTACTTATGACAAAAGTATGGCACACCTGAAGTCATCTTGATTGGAATAAAGTGTTAACACATAAAACATTTAATTTGCAAAGGAACAAAATGAGGGGGTTCATTTTGCCATAGAAATTATGATTAGTGCTGAAGAAAGAAAAATTAGGGCACATTTTGAGTGACTTCTCAAATCCTCTTATATTTCATTAAAAAAATTCTGATATGCAGTCTCCCAAGATGGCCACCAGAGACAAAAGAGCCAAAATGTAGCCCAAATATCAGCCAGATGCAGCCCAACTATAGCCCAATGACAGAATGTCCCAGAGTGTTCTAAAGAACAACCAGAATGCTAACAGTCTGACTTATGACAAAAGTATGGCACACCTGAAGTCATCTTGATTGGAATAAAGTGGTAACACTTAATACATTTAATTGGAAAAGGAACAAAATGAGGGGTTTAATTTTGCTATAGAATTCTTTATATATATATATATATATATATATATATATATATATATATATATATATATATATATATATATATATATATATATATATATAAATGTCATTTGAGATGTCATCAGTGATGTCATGAGTGATGTCACTGACCATGTCATGAGTGATGTAATATGTGACGTCATCAGCAGTGCATTGCACGCACAAGTTACAGTGAGTCCAACTAACTATAACGTGGGAATTTCAATGGTTTTATGCGAGTAAAATTTCCACCTAACTATAACTGGTGTGAAACCTATGGTTTTTTCAGTGAATATATATATCTATCCACAGCCTTGGCTTGATTCTGCGGTCCAATGGCGCTCTTTCCACCGGTGCTTTGAATTCCAAGCAGAGCCACTGCTTCAATGTATTTCACAACTCCCTTCTTCCAAGGGAATAAGTCAGCACTCACAAAAATCCTTTCCCGATCCTTTTTATTTCATTGTTATTACTCCAGCAATACAAAAACCAACGCGTTTCGCAACCAACTGTCGCTTGTTCACGGTCAGTGCAATAACGTTCATGCCCCTCCTATATTTCGAAGGACTCGCCAGAACTCCTCTATTACTGATCTCACTTCCTGTTAACTTATAGGAAGTTAGATGGGAAATGTAGTTTTTACAAACAAATTTTTTTATATACGTTTTTAAACACAAAATTACCATTATGGCAGGCGGCAATTGCATTTCTACGGTGTTACATCATGCATCTTTAGCCCTCAATGTAATTACGGTGGTCCGACATCTTCATGTGAATTGCTCATCATTTACATCACATTGTTATTTAGTAATAAGAGATCTAGCCCTCTAGTGGGCAAGTTAATCATCAGCCACAATACTTTCATGAATTAGCTTTTATAGTTAAAGCGACATTCTCATAATTGAGCCCTCTGGTGGTCATAAATTGATGCTATTGAATTTCAACAAGTAATTGTAAGGCCAACTTTGCTCTCTACACCCTGTAATGTCTTTTTATGGCTGCGTCACATATTTAGTACATCTTGACCACTTGTGATTGAACTTAACCAAATTTCACAAACTTGGGACTACGTTCTATATAGATTCTCTTATTATGTAAAGTGCAGCCGCCTGTTCCACACCTATTCATTGTGTACACCAAATCATCAAGAGGCAGTTTTCTCTATCCTATCTACATTTATCCATTTTTTTAATATTATCTATTTTGTATTTCCACTACTGTCTCTTTTTATGTTCCAAGGGACCACATCTTGTCAACCAAAAAACCTCTACAGAAGATTTACAAATGTACATAAAGTTCTTCACTCTGGTTCAATCCCCATGGGGTCATTGTTCGGAAATTCAGGATTTGTCTTGATTCTCTACATCTCAATTTTCGTACCTGATCTCCACCCCTCTCATGTGGCAATATACATTCGAGTGCATATACTTTCAAAAGTTTCCGAATCGCTGTTGTGTGCCACCTCCATATGTTTGGCGACTGCATTGCTCCTATCTTTGTCAGTCGTCGCTCTGATGTGCTCTAAGATACGCTTTTTGAATTCATTTTTTGTGCTGCCAATATACTTTAGCGAGCATGGGCACTCAATTACGTATACCACATGTGTACTCGTGCAGTCAATCAATTGTTTTATCTGCCACATCTTTTTATTGGGTAGCATTACTTCTTTTTTGTTTACTGCAATTTGGCAAACCTTGCAATGTTGGCATTTTATAAATCCTTTGGTGTTTAGCCATTGGATTTCTTTTTTCTTTTTCGTCTGGTCTTGATGGTGACTCTGTATTAGTCCAGTTGTTTGATCTAGATGTAGTAGTTTCCAGTTTTTCCTTAGGATATTGACAATCTGTTTGGATTCCCTGGTGTAGTCTAGGATCAATCTAACTTTTCTTTCCTCCGGTTGCATTTCTTCCGTGGTATTATTTATTTCTTGTTTAGTTGTTAAAGCATCCTTCCGATTTTTCTTGTTTGCTCTTTGCCATCCTTTCATTATGGTGTTTTTATTATATCCTCTGCTCTTGAATCTTTCGGCCATAGCTTCGCTCGTTTTCACCCATTCACTTTCCTCTGAACATATTCTCCTCAATCTGAGGAATTCACCATATGGAATATTTTCCTTTACAGATGGTTTATGGAAACTTTCGAAATGTAGAGTGGAATTGGTAGCCGTTTCTTTCCTATGTAGTGTTGTTTCTACTTTGTTGTTCCGAATATAGATCTCTGTGTCCAGGAAAATAGCTTTATCCTTGCTGATTTTATATGTGAATCTAATGTTCGAGGTTGCGAAACGCGTTGGTTTTTGTATTGCTGGAGTAATAACAATGAAATAAAAAGGATCGGGAAAGGATTTTTGTGAGTGCTGACTTATTCCCTTGGAAGAAGGGAGTTGTGAAATATATATATATATATATATATATATATATATACATATATACATATATATATATATATATATATATATATATATATATATATGTAACAATCCCCGCTACCTCTCGCCCGGAGCCCAGTCCTGGATACCGCAGCGCAGGAAGAAGAGAGGAGACCCCAGGTGCAGGTGAGCAGTGTACTTTTTATTTCGTCGAGGAGACGGCACACCTCAGCATGACGTTTCGGCCTTCACAGAGGCCTTGATCACAATATATATATATATATATATATATATATATATATATATATATATATATATATATATATATATATATATATATATATATATATATATATATATATATATATATATATATATATATCCAGAAAGAATTGCCCAAGTTAGGAAGCCACACTCGAGAGGGTTAACACACACTTGCTGCCGGTGGTAGTGTGACAGCGTCGCCCACACCAGACCCTCTGACTTGCCAGACGCGTTTCGGGCATAGGTTCCGCCCTTTATCAATGGCTGGACAAAAGAAGGACAAGGCTTCATTACACGCACCTGTTTTTATTCCATATTAACATGTCCCGCCCATGTGGGCTGTGGCAAGGCATGCTGGTAGTTGTAGTGCCTGCCCACGAACATTGCATGGTGCCAAACCGCTGTGGGTGTCCTCGTTCTCCCAATGTTCAAATGTCTACCCCAGTGGGTGGGATGGTATGAACAAAACGTCGCCACACGGCCAATATGTACCTGCAGCTCAGGCCCCTCTCGCTCG
The DNA here is from genome assembly GCF_964263255.1 of Lissotriton vulgaris. NCBI lineage: Eukaryota > Metazoa > Chordata > Amphibia > Caudata > Salamandridae > Lissotriton > Lissotriton vulgaris. The sequence goes on along the minus strand of NW_028249004.1, from coordinate 42,451 downwards.
AACCACCGCTCTGAATACTGAGCAGTGTTGATCCGCCAGGAGCAGCGGCGGGGCTTCCCAGCGACCGGACTAGCCGCATTAAATCCAGAAAGAATTGCCCAAGTTAGGAAGCCACACTCGAGAGGGTTAACACACACTTGCTGCCGGTGGTAGTGTGACAGCGTCGCCCACACCAGACCCTCTGACTTGCCAGACGCGTTTCGGGCATAGGTTCCGCCCTTTATCAATGGCTGCACAAAAGAAGGACAAGGCTTCATTACACGCACCTGTTTTTATTCCATATTAACATGTCCCGCCCATGTGGGCTGTGGCAAGGCATGCTGGTAGTTGTAGTGCCTGCCCACGAACATTGCATGGTGTCAAACCGCTGTGGGTGTCCTCGTTCTCCCAATGTTCAAATGTCTACCCCAGTGGGTGGGATGGTATGAACAAAATGTCGCCACACGTCCAATATGTACCTGCAGCTCAGGCCCCTCTCACTCGAACCACCGCTCTGAATAGTGAGCAGTGTTGATCCGCCAGGAGCAGTGGCGGGGCTTCCCAGCGACCGGACCAGCCGCATTAAATCCAGAAAGAATTGCCCAAGTTAGGAAGCCACACTCGAGAGGGTTAACACACACTTGCTGCCGGTGGTAGTGTGACAGCGTCACCCACACCAGACCCTCTGACTTGCCAGACGCGTTTCGGGCATAGGTTCCGCCCTTTATCAATGGCTGCACAAAAGAAGGACAAGGCTTCATTACACGCACCTGTTTTTATTCCATATTAACATGTCCCGCCCATGTGGGCTGTGGAAAGGCATGCTGGTAGTTGTAGTGCCTGCCCACGAATATTGCATGGTGCCAAACCGCTGTGGGTGTCCTCGTTCTCCCAATGTTCAAATGTCTACCCTAGTGGGTGGGATGGTATGAACAAAACGTCGCCACACGTCCAATATGTACCTGCAGCTCAGGCCCCTCTCGCTCGAACCACCGCTCTGAATACTGAGCAGTGTTGATCCGCCAGGAGTAGCGGAGGGCTTCCCAGTGACCGGACTAGCCGCATTAAATCCAGAAAGAATTGCCCAAGTTAGGAAGCCACACTCGAGAGGGTTAACACACACTTGCTGCCGGTGGTAGTGTGACAGCGTCGCCCACACCAGACCCTCTGACTTGCCAGACGCGTTTCGGGCATAGGTTCCGCCCTTTATCAATGGCTGCAAAAAGAAGGACAAGGCTTCATTACACGCACCTGTTTTTATTCCATATTAACATGTCCCGCCCATGTGGGCTGTGGCAAGGCATGCTGGTAGTTGTAGTGCCTGCCCACGAACATTGCATGGTGCCAAACCGCTGTGGGTGTCCTCGTTCTCCCAATGTTCAAATGTCTACCCCAGTGGGTGGGATGGTATGAAAAAAACGTCGCCACACGTCCAATATGTACCTGCAGCTCAGGCCCCTCTCGCTCGAACCACCGCTCTGAATACTGAGCAGTATTCATCCGCCAGGAGCAGCGGCGGGGCTTCCCAGCGACCGGACTAGCCGCATTAAATCCAGAAAGAATTGCCCAAGTTAGGAAGCCACACTCGAGAGGGTTAACACACACTTGCTGCCGGTGGTAGTGTGACAGCGTCGCCCACACCAGACCCTCTGACTTGCCAGACGCGTTTCGGGCATAGGTTCCGCCCTTTATCAATGGCTGCACAAAAGAAGGACAAGGCTTCATTACACGCACCTGTTTTTATTCCATATTAACATGTCCCGCCCATGAGGGCTGTGGCAAGGCATGCTGGTAGTTGTAGTGCCTGCCCACGAACATTGCATGGTGCCAAACCGCTGTGGGTGTCCTCGTTCTCCCAATGTTCAAATGTCTACCCCAGTGGGTGGGATGGTATGAACAAAACGTCGCCACACGTCCAATATGTACCTGCAGCTCAGGCCCCTCTCGCTCGAACCACCGCTCTGAATACTGAGCAGTGTTGATCCACCAGGAGCAGCGGCGGGGCTTCCCAGCGACCGGACTAGCCGCATTAAATCCAGAAAGAATTGCCCAAGTTAGGAAGCCACACTCGAGAGGGTTAACACACACTTGCTTTCGGTGGTAGTGTGACAGCGTCGCCCACACCAGACCCTCTGACTTGCCAGACGCGTTTCGGGCATAGGTTCCGCCCTTTATCAATGGCTGCACAAAAGAAGGACAAGGCTTCATTACACGCACCTGTTTTTATTCCATATTAACATGTCCCGCCCATGTGGGCTGTGGAAAGGCATGCTGGTAGTTGTAGTGCCTGCCCACGAACATTGCATGGTGCCAAACCGCTGTGGGTGTCCTCGTTCTCCCAATGTTCAAATGTCTACCCCAGTGGGTGGGATGGTATGAACAAAACGTCGCCACACGTCCAATATGTACCTGCAGCTCAGGCCCCTCTCGCTCGAACCACCGCTCTGAATACTGAGCAGTGTTGATCCGCCAGGAGTAGCGGAGGGCTTCCCAACGACCGGACTAGCCGCATTAAATCCAGAAAGAATTGCCCAAGTTAGGAAGCCACACTCGAGAGGGTTAACACACACTTGCTGCCGGTGGTAGTGTGACAGCATCGCCCACACCAGACCCTCTGACTTGCCAGACGCGTTTCGGGCATAGGTTCCGCCCTTTATCAATGGCTGCACAAAAGAAGGACAAGGCTTCATTACACGCACCTGTTTTTATTCCATATTAACATGTCCCGCCCATGTGGGCTCTGGGAAGGCATGCTGGTAGTTGTAGTGCCTGCCCACGAACATTGCATGGTGCCAAACCGCTGTGGGTGTCCTAGTTCTCCCAATGTTCAAATGTCTACCCCAGTGGGTGGGATGGTATGAACAAAACGTCGCCACACGTCCAATATGTACCTGCAGCTCAGGCCCCTCTCGCTCGAACCACCGCTCTGAATACTGAGCAGTGTTGATCCGCCAGGAGCAGCGGCGGGGCTTCCCAGCGACCGGACTAGCCGCATTAAATCCAGAAAGAATTGCCCAAGTTAGGAAGCCACACTCGAGAGGGTTAACACACACTTGCCGCTGGTGGTAGTGTGACAGCGTCGCCCACACCAGACCCTCTGACTTGCCAGACGCGTTTCGGGCATAGGTTCCGCCCTTTATCAATGGCTGCACAAAAGAAGGACAAGGCTTCATTACACGCACCTGTTTTTATTCCATATTAACATGTCCCGCCCATGTGGGCTGTGGAAAGGCATGCTGGTAGTTGTAGTGCCTGCCCACGAACATTGCATGGTGCCAAACCTCTGTGGGTGTCCTCGTTCTCCCAATGTTCAAATGTCTACCCCAGTGGGTGGGATGGTATGAACAAAACGTCGCCACACGTCCAATATGTACCTGCAGCTCAGGCCCCTCTCGCTCGAACCACCGCTCTGGTACATATTGGACGTGTGGCGACGTTTTGTTCATACCATCCCACCCACTGGGGTAGACATTTGAACATTGGGAGAAAGAGGACACCCACAGCGGTTTGGCACCATGCAATGTTCGTGGGCAGGCACTACAACTACCAGCATGCCTTTCCACAGCCCACATGGGCGGGACATGTTAATATGGAATATAAACAGGTGCGTGTAATGAAGCCTTGTCCTTCTTTTGTGCAGCCATTGATAAAGGGCGGAACCTATGCCCGAAACGCGTCTGGCAAGTCAGAGGGTCTGGTGTGGGCGACGCTGTCACACTACCACCGGCAGCAAGTGTGTGTTAACCCTCTCGAGTGTGGCTTCCTAACTTGGGCAATTTTTTCTGGATTTAATGCGGCTAGTCCGGTCGCTGGGAAGCCCCGCCGCTGCTCCTGGCGGATCAACACTCCTCAGTATTCAGAGCGGTGGTTCGAGCGAGAGGGGCCTGAGCTGCAGGTACATATTGGACGTGTGGCGACGTTTTGTTCATACCATCCCACCCACTGGGGTAGACATTTGAACATTGGGAGAACGAGGACACCCACAGCGGTTTGGCACCATGCAATGTTCGTGGGCGGGCACTACAACTACCAGCATGCCTTGCCACAGCCCACATGGGCGGGACATGTTAATATGGAATAAAAACAGGTGCGTGTAATGAAGCCTTGTTCTTATTTTGTGCAGCCATTGATAAAGGGCGGAACCTATGCCCGAAACGCGACTGGCAAGTCAGAGGGTCTGGTGTGGGCGACGCTGTCACACTACCACCGGCAGCAAGTGTGTGTTAACCCTCTCGAGTGTGGCTTCCTAACTTGGGCATTTCTTTCTGGATTTATGCGGCTAGTCCGGTCGCTGGGAAGCCCCGCCGCTGCTCCTGGCGGATCAACACTGCTCAGTATTCAGAGCGGTGGTTCGAGCGAGAGGGGCCTGAGCTGCAGGTACATATTGGACGTGTGGCGACGTTTTGTTCATACCATCCCACCCACTGGGGTAGACATTTGAACATTGGGAGAACGAGGACACCCACAGCGGTTTGGCACCATGCAATGTTCGTGGGCAGGCACTACAACTACCAGCATGCCTTGCCACAGCCCACATGGGCGGGACATGTTAATATGGAATAAAAACAGGTGCGTGTAATGAAGCCTTGTCCTTCTTTTGTGCAGCCATTGATAAAGGGCGGAACCTATGCCCGAAACGCGTCTGGCAAGTCAGAGGGTCTGGTGTGGGCGACGCTGTCACACTACCACCGGCAGCAAGTGTGTGTTAACCCTTTCGAGTGTGGCTTCCTAACTTGGGCAATTCTTTCTGGATTTAATGCGGCTAGTCCAGTCGCTGGGAAACCCCGCCGCTGCTCCTGGCGGATCAACACTGCTCAGTATTCAGAGCGGTGGTTCGAGCGAGAGGGGCCTGAGCTGCAGGTACATATTGGACGTGTGGCGACGTTTTGTTCATACCATCCCACCCACTGGGGTAGACATTTGAACATTGGGAGAACGAGGACACCCACAGCGGTTTGGCACCATGCAATGTTCGTGGGCAGGCACTACAACTACCAGCATGCCTTGCCACAGCCCACATGGACGGGACATGTTAATATGGAATAAAAACAGGTGCGTGTAATGAAGCCTTGTCCTTCTTTTGTGCAGCCATTGATAAAGGGCGGAACCTATGCCCGAAACGCGTCTGGCAAGTCAGAGGGTCTGATGTGGACGACGCTGTCACACTACCACCGGCAGCAAGTGTGTGTTAACCCTCTCGAGTGTGGCTTCCTAACTTGGGCAATTCTTTCTGGATATATATATATATATATATATATATATATATATATATATATATATATATACACACACACATATATATATATATTTATATATATATATATATATATATATATATATATATATAAATATATATATATATATATATATATATATATATGTCAGAAAGGGCTCCCGACCAACGTTTTAGCAGGAACCACACAAAGTGACTCGCACTCCAGGGACTGTGTTTTCAATTGCGTTTAATGGCGACGCGTTTCGACCAAACGGTCTTCTTCCAAAGCCAACCACATGTAAACACAACCACCATTTTATGCAAAAAAGTGTTCCACAAAGTAAAGGAAACTGAGGTAGGACTACTTCGTCTCTTCAAACTACATTTTGAATGAACTACCAAAGAGGTAGAAGACAGACTGTGACAAAAACGGTCTCAAACAAAAATTAATGATAATGACAATTGTCAACATACATAAAGGGTACAGAAATGATTAGCATTACAATGATTCATAGTGAGATTGAAGGTATCATGGCCACATTTTACACACTCCAATATTGAGCTCCTTATATACAAACAGTGCATTTTTCATGTAGAACATGAATAAGATTCTGGCATTAATTGTTGCCTATCCGAAGAAAAATATATACATATCATCCCAAATTGTTTGCACCACCGTTTTTGAGACCACTTAAATTTATCACAGTTGTCTATTAAATGCACAACATTGTTAAGGTTTTATATCATCACGGCCAAGTGGCCGAATTCACAACAACGTTGAGGGTTATCTCATCACGGCCAAGTGGCCAAATCACAATATCCGAAATACTCCAGAGTGGTAGTCTAGTAGCTAATAAGGGCTCAAGCAGTAAAACCTCCTCTACCTCTAAGGTAGGGTGGGGAAACACCCCCATATACAAAACGGGAGTTTCCAACGTTATATAGGAGCCATTTCAAACAAACTAAAAAAGTAAAGAAAATTAAAGGGTGAGAAGGTACTGAAATACTTCTTTCAGCCCTGTGAGCTATAAAAAGTGAACCCTGTGTTGCCTGAAAAACTTGCCTAGCCAGACATGTTAAGGACAAGCACAATGGTGTGATTGTGAAAAATTAAAATCAATGGTATTTGCATAGATACCTTCATTTGGACAGAGAATATTTCATTATACATGATAAATTGTACCATAGTCCAGAAGCAGACATTCAGACGGATTTAGCAAAGTATGGTAACTAAGATCCTATTTAGGGTACAGGGGTAATGATGAAATTGACCCATCTGTGTCAGAGAGAGCCCTCTCTGCGCAGGTTAGTGAGGGAAGGGGGAGACAAACACAGACGCCCACAATGAGGGATCTGGGTAACAGAGGAAGTAAGGACACAGGTTGAACTGGTGCAGAGTAAAGGCAGATCTTTCGGCTCAACATAGGGTCTTAGCCAATGTGCACATACAGTTCTTCATCCTCGTTCAGGCCAAAGGGGTTCCTCGAATCCAGGCGGATGATATAGCGGGATTCCAGGACACGTAGTTGTTTAAGACGGTTACCCCCTCTGGGGTTTGCTGGGACCCTGTCGATGCCAAAAAAGGAAAATTGGTTAACATCACTATTGTGAACACGCAGCCAGTGTCTTGCAGTAGCATAGGATATATCAACATTTCTGATAGCTCGCATGTGCTCAAGGATTCTCTTTTTTATCGGGAAGATGGTACTGCCTACATAGAGCTTTGAACATGGACACACAATTGCATATACACAGTGATCAGTGTTACAGTTCATGAATTTGCCTATACTTTCAGTTTTTCCCGTAGGGAGTAAGTAGGACTTCACATTTTTGCTGGTGACACAGGCTTTACATTTACCACATTTATAGAACCCTTTTTGTTCTTTGAGCCAGTGTTTCTTTTTCACAGGGCCCTCAAAATAACTCCTAACAAGCATGTCTTGTAGAGAACGTGCCTTTCTGTAGCTAACCTGTGGTGAACTATTGACCAATTTGCCAATGGTCGGATCACTTTTTACAATGTGCCAATGTTTTTTAAGAATACCTCGTACACTGCCTGCCTCGACATTGTATGTTGTTATCATCCTTACATTGCTAGACCCAGAATTATCCGGATGTTTACTAACCCTCTTGGTTAGAAGTGATGCCCTATTTCTTGATTTCACTTTTTCTCTAGCTGTCATAAGTGTCTGGTCTGAGTAACCCCTGACTCTGAACCTTTGAATCATGCTGTCCTGTGCCTTTTCAAAATTATCCTTGGAACTGCAATTTCTTTTTTCCCTTAAAATTTCACCATATGGGATGCTTTCTTTTAAACTGTTAGGATGATGGCTTCTAGCATGTAAAATGCTATTTCCCGAAGTGGGTTTCCTGTACAGGTCTGTTTCAATTTCCCCTTCAACTACCCTGACTGTGACATCTAAGAAGTCCATCTCTAAGGGATCTATCTTACTAGTGAATCTCAGGTTCACATCATTTTTATTGTTGTCAAGGAGGAACTTGTTTAGGTCAGATCTTGTTCCATCCCAAATCAAAAAGATGTCGTCTATGTATCTGGTGTAAAATACAATATGACGGGTTGTATCGACATTGTCTTCAGACCATAGAATTTGTTCCTCCCACCATCCCATTAACATACAGGCAAAACTAGGAGCAAAACAACTCCCCATAGCAGTCCCAACTTCCTGTTTGTACCAGATGTTATCAAACAGGAAGAAGTTGTTTGTAAGACAAAATTCCAGCATTTCCAAAAGCATTTCCGTTTGGTTAAGATAGAAAATTGACCGGTCCCTCATGTAATGTCTACAAGCATCCAGACAATCACTGTGTTTAATGCACGTATACAGTGAGACCGCGTCAATGGTAACCATACAGTAGCTGTCCTCCCATCTGATACCCTCAATCTTGGAGATAAAATCAGTGCTGTCTCTACAATATGAGGGAAGATTCAAAACATAAGGAAAAAGAAAAGTGTCCAGAAAAATAGAAGTATTCTCAAGCAGACTACCATTTGCCGATACTATTGGCCTTCCTGGTGGGTCATCCTTGTCCTTGTGGACCTTGGGTAGCATATAAAAACAGGGGGAAATAGGATGTTGTACATGCAGGAATCTGAACTCAGATTCAGCTAACAGGTCCCTGCCTCTCCAATTTCTCAGCTTGTCATGGTAAGTAGTAATACTCTTTTTTTTTTTAATCAAAAAGGAGGGAGGAAAATTGATTACTTGATCAACGGACACTGATTACCACTCAGAGTGGTGGAAGGTCCAGTAACAGCTTGTGTCCATATCTAGTACAGAGGATGCAAGAAAAGGGGTTGCTGTACTGTTCCTGTTTAGAGGTTAGGGGAGGTTTAGCTGGCATGACCAAAGGTGTTAGAATGACACCTTGGGGCATCCATTATGTTGGATGTATTTGCCTCACACACCCCGAAGGATGTCATGCTTCATCATTGGCGTTTGCTCCTCGTCGGGGAGGCGGTGCAATCCCCGACGGGCTCACCTCAAGAGGGCCTCTTTGGCGGAGATCTTTTATCCAACAGCCTTATGGTGAAGTGGGGGTGTGTGGGCAGGATGGTGTGTTATGATGGTATGATTGTTAAAATGTAGCAAGGGGTACCGGAATTCACTTCATTCTGGGGGTCCCCTGGCTGCAATTAAAACGTGGGACTAGCTCGCTAGGTGTCAACAGGTTAGGTTGAGTGACCCTAGGGAAGGCTAGAGGTGAAAGTGGTCGACATGTTTCTCGCTTAGGGTCAAGTTACCCGCGATTCATCAGGACCTTACAAAGAGTGAGGAAAGGAAACAACATGCTTGTGTCATGCATGTGGTGTATGTTACCTCAGTGGAATCTCCTATGCCTAAGGGTCAGGGACTACTTGCCACATGAGGGTCGGCGGGACAGAACATCAGGGGTGAGCCCATTAGATGAGGCTCGATATGCCTGTGTCCGCGTGGGGAGACCTACCCATATCCGCCGAGCTCGAGTAGAATACTCATCATGTATTCCTCCCTGTTCGCCCTTCTGTAATTGCCTGACAGCTCTAGTTGTTTTCTGGCTTCCTGTCTGTACAGGTTGATGTCCCACAAAACAACGTTGCCGCCCTTGTCTGAGGGTTTAATTATAAGGCTCCGGTCCCCATTAAGGGTTTTCAGAGCTTCCCTTTGCTGTGGTGTCAAATTATGGGCATGCATATTCTTGCTCTTCTCCCACAAGATAAGAAGATCCCTATTGACAATATCGTGGAAGGTTTCCAGGTTGTCATGGGGAGTAGTAGGGTTGAAAGTGGATTTGGGTCTATGGTTCGTGGCACTTCTGCCTCCCAGTGTTAATCCCATCCTATCCAGAATTTCTTCATCATCCAAACCACTCACATATTCCCCACACAGCTCAAATGCACTCGCCAGACTGTCAACATCCTGTATCTGTAAGACTTTTGACACCTGTGTGCTACAAATGGTATCATTGCTTTTTTGTTCTAAGGCACGTTTCTTCTTCAGTGCAAACATTTTCATCAATTTTAGTTTACGGACAAAGAGAAAAACATCAATCCTGGTTTGGCTGTAATCGAAGTTGGCTGTAGGGCAGAAAGTCAAGCCCAACTCCAAAACCGATTTTTCAGCCTCAGTTAAAACGTGGGAGGAAATGTTAACAATGGTCAAATTGGGCTCACCCATCATTGTTGCTTGTTCTGTCATTGCGTTTTCCCATGCGACATTCCTCCTCTTGTGCTGTTTCCCCCCACGCCTTGTTGTCTTCCTCTTGCGTTTCCTCCTCTTCCTCTTCCGTAAGTTCGGTTTGGTGGTCTCGCCCTCAATGTCAGTGTTGACTGTAAAAAATCATACTCTTCCATAGGTTTAAAGGAAAGCAAACTTCTCCCGCTAGTGTCCAGAATATCTTCAAAATCCGAATAGTTTTCTGACCCAGATTCGGAAACCGTTACATTCCGTTGTTGTCCTGCAAGTTGTTTAAATTGTTTGATTGCCGCATCATATTTCTTTCCGAAAGTGAGAATACGCCCACTGGCGTAGTCTTGTTTGTCTCTCAAGAACTTGGTCTTTTTCTTCTGTTTGATCTCATTCTCATACTTGTCAAGCCTCTTTTCCATCTGCTCAATGGCTTTGGCTATTTCCTCCTTGGCATCAAGTTTATCCAACTCTGCTTTCAATTTGGCAATGTCTGTAATCACTTGTTCCAGCTCCATGCCCGCATATTTTGACAGCAGGCCAAGCATATTTTTACAGGTTCCTGCCATTAATTCGGACCAATCCTCAATAAGTTTGGGGTGGGGATTTTGATATGTTGGGGTAATCATAATCCTGAGGCCCCTTGGCACCCTCCCAACTTCTATATAGTGTTCAGTGAAGTCACTTCCCACCACCTATTAATTTCTTTTTTCAACAGCTTCTCATATTGAAACAGCAGCTGCTTTACCGATTTATCAGGTGTTGTTGTCAATGTTTCATTACTGTTCGCTGGTCCTGTGTTTGCCGATTCACCCTCACAAAACAGGGATCGAGCTTCTTCCATTCTGCCTGCTCGGCGACTCACTGTTACTGTATTTGCGCTGGTGCTCGCATCCATGCTTGTAGATTCAGCATTTGTGTTCACTTCACTTCCCGTGGTGTTTTTCTGGGTAGTGTTTGCCGCAGCTGCCGCCGCCGCTTTTTGCGAGCCCCTCGTCATGATTGTGTAATGAAATGTCCCGTTCCTCTTTGAAGATACCAATGCTTCTTGGTATAATTACAGAGTCCGTAACCCTGCCGCGCCGCTTCTTGCGAGTGGCAGCGCGGTATCTCTGCCCGTTCAGTCACTTTTAAACCTCCGGTGTCCTGCGCACAATCCGGGTCCACCGCTGGGAAGCGTTCAACGCGGTAACAAGCCACTCCCGCAGCCCGTCTCCGCGATCACACCCCCAGCCACGGTCAACAGCAGCAGCAGTCAATTACCTGAGTTCAAGTCAGGCGGTCGGAGCGAGTTACGTGACCCAAGGGTCGGTGTGTCAGAAAAACTTCCGGCTCCACTCGCTCTCGTCCTCTCGAGATTGGTGCAAGTCCCGGGTGCCGAAAACCCGGAAATATGTCAGAAAGGGCTCCCGACCAACGTTTTAGCAGGAACCACACAAAGAGACTCGCACTCCAGGGTCTGTGTTTTCAATTGCGTTTAATGGCGACGCGTTTCGACCAAACGGTCTTCTTCCAAAGCCAACCACATGTAAACACAACCACCATTTTATGCAAAAAAGTGTTCCACAAAGTAAAGGAAACTGAGGTAGGACTACTTCGTCTCTTCAAACTACATTTTGAATGAACTACCAAAGAGGTAGAAGACAGACTGTGACATATCTATACTAATATAATAAAGAGAGAGCCCAAAACTTTGAGGCGGGTAATCTCAGGAACCACAGCACCAATCACAACACCCAATACAGCGTTGGAAAGGGCAGTTGCAGCGAAAGGACATAGGCTATGCAGACGCCCACCATATACATTTAAAAGGTAAAAGAACCGTGCCAGCAAAGTAGTCCCTTGTGGGTATGTTTGCTTTGTGCTGTGGGCGTGTGCTGGGGGCGTGACAAATGCTGGGGGCGTGTGGTACGTTCCGCCCTTCATGCCATGTCTCATATCGTGTGCTGTGGGCATGTGCTGGGGGCGGGGCGTGTGCGGGGCGCGGGATTACGGGGAAAAAAAGCGAGCGTTGTGCCCAATATTTCATTGTTTTTTCTTCCCAGGTTCTGTACATTCCAGCTCCGGGTGTCCACCCTGCTCCCTTTAAATACCCCTGCACCCCATAATCATAACCCACCGACTCCTTAAAATACCCCAAAACCCTTAAACACTAACCCATCTTAGCCCTATAAATCTACCCCGTACCCCAAAACCCAAACCTATCCCTAAACCCTAAAATTACCCCTGTACCCCAAAACCCAAACCTAGCCCTGAGCCCTATACATACCCCTATATGTCAAAACCCAAACCTACCCCTGAACCCTAAAAACACCCCTGTACCCCAAAACCCAAACCTTGCCCTGAACCCTAAAAACACCCCTGTACCCCTAAACCTACCCCTGAACCCTAAAATACCCCTGTACCCCAAAACCTAAACCTAGCCCTGAACCCTTAAAATACCCCTGTACCCCAAACCTACCACTGAACCCTAAAATACCCCTGTACCCCAAAACCCAAACCTAGCCCTGAAACCTAAAAATACCCCTGTACCCCAAAACCCAAACCTAGCCCTGAACCCTTAAAATACCCCTGTACCCCAAAACCCAAACCTACCCCTGAACCCTAAAAATACCCCTATACCCCAAAACCCAAACCTATCCCTGAACCCTAAAAATACCCCTGTACCCCAAAACCCATACCTATCCCTAAACCCTAAAACTACCCCTGTACCCCATAACCCAAAACTATATCTGAACTCTTAAAATACCCAAACACCCCAAAACATATACCTCAGTACCCCAAAACATATACCCCTATACCCATACGTACCTTATCCAAACATTAAAAAAAAACATGTTTTTACTATTCATGCATTACAACTAATTTTGTTGTAAATGTATGCGTGGTGAAAACATATACAATGTAATGCCATGCGTTATAATGGCATTGCGGAGTCATGGTACTTTCGTAATGAAAGTATGCGAAGTGATGGTATGCAGAAAGAAAGTTGCGGAATAATGGGTGTTTACCCTCCCCCGGTAAGTACATTGGTGGCACGGCGGCCCACATCTCCAGCAACATACTCATATTTTTTCACCACCGATTTGAAAAATGCACAGGTCTCTCTCATTGATGGCCAGCACCGACATACACTTTTAGACACACCTCCCGCCACAAGTTCTAGAATTGCGAACTTTAGAGCTGGGGAGCTCCGTTCGAATCTCGGCATCAGCTCAACATCCTGTGATTCCAGGCAAATTGCTTTGTCTCCCAGTGCCTACCACAAATGAATGTGTTCTTCTGTAATGTAAATTGTGCTTATGCCATGTTGTCGAGTTCGCGCTATATAATATTGCAAGGAAAAATAAAGTAGGGAAACTCGAGTTCACACACTACTGAACGCGCACTCTTAAGTGCATCAGCAGTGGACTGTGAATCAGAGCGTTTCACAGGCCTGTCACAGATCAGAAATGCTATCAAAACGAAATCCTACTAAACAATATACTACTGGCCGGCAGCAATTCATACCCGGACAACGTCGGAACGGGCTGCTAGTATATATATATATATTGTAACCCTAAATGACGTCTCTGGCACTAAATTTTTTAGTATACACAAGGGTTCTGTCGGGCATGCCAACTGATAACTTCAAACTATATATCCATTTTTCAAGGTTTTCTCTTATTTAGTTAAGGATTATTTTATGAAATGACCACGTTTGTCAAAAAGCAAATCCCATACCAAGAAAAACAGTGTAACACTATTCTTTTTTAATCACTGTATCAGTTTTATTCATGAAAAACCTTTGTTTTTGATACACATAAATTGATCAAAACAGTTCAACAGTACTTCATTATAAACGGCGCATATAAATAAAGTGTGTGCAAAGTGACAAGTGGTACATTCGTGAAAGGTGAATTATATACACTAAGTGTGTGAGGGGTAGGAGGGGAAAGGGTTTGTGGTGTTTTATACTAAACACTTTACAGGCCAGTTTCTACATTGAGTTATAATACACTCAGCACGCCACTCCACTTGGCCTTAGGAACTGAATGTCCAACGATCTAACACGACGTGTGAGATATCAGGTGAGAATCCGGACTGCACTCCATGTAGAGTTAGCATTTTTACTACAACGCAATGCCGTTTGAGGGCGCGCTGACACTCCCCTCTGCCTCTCTTTACAGATCGCTCAAATTGTTGCGGCTGAGTTTTAGATGAGAAGCGTCCCGACTAATAGTGAAAATCATACAGGGACTTGATTATCTGAATTGCCAGGGTGAGTCTTGGACCAACAATAGATTTTCTGACCATCCCTAGCCCAACAACGTTAACATTAGTACTCTGTTTAAAGTGTAATTTGATCATACCGTTCATTAATTTAACAGAGCCACACGTTCCAGAAGCCGGATGGCTCTAACTGATGGGTGACCATTCCGAACACTCACTGGGCTCTTAACTCAAGAATGCCCCATAGGTGAGTCCATAGTCAATCAGAGTGCTCACTGGTTTTAAGTATTTTACCTCTTCACGCAAATCCCGTCCTGATGGCCTATTCCTTTGACCAACAGGCGCATTTTCTCTACCCCTTCCTCATAAGTCCTGAAGAAGACCCGCCCTAGTCCCCGAAGTAATGCATTCAAGGGTTGAAACGTCGACGCTATTGCCATCAACGGACCAGTTCAGAACATTCAGTTCCTAAGGCCAAGTGGAGTGGCGTGCTGAGTGTATTATAACTCAACGTAGAAACTGGCCTGTAAAGTGTTTAGTATAAAACACCACAAACCCTTTCCCCTCCTACCCCTCACACACTTAGGGGCCGATTATGATGGCGGACGGACCTGAGTCCGTCCGCCACCATAGAGTAGGATGGACCGTCCGCAGGGGCTGCCGAGGTCCCTCCGTGCAGATTAGGATGTGACCGCCCAGAGACGTTTTAATGCATGGGCAAAGTGGGCTCTGGCCCAGGGCCCCAGCCTTTCAGGGGGCCCCCTCTGACAGTCAGCTCCATTCTCCAGAGGTTTGCCCTAATGACCTTGAATATTTCTTAAACAGATTGTTTTAAATACTGTTTTCCTTTAATTTATTTTTTATGTACCTGATGTGTGAGTCTAGAACACCCGTTTTGCAGAGAAATTTTGTGTTTATGTTTCATGCAATATACATAAAAAAGTATCTTTTAGATCAAAACAAGGGCTAACACATAAGAAATGGGAGGGCATCTCAGAGATTATTTGCAGTAATATTGGTGAGCTGCTGCTGTGTTACAATATTGAAAATACACATAACTATCCCTGAATATTAGATGTAAACACATTTAGGGCCTTATTTATGAGAAGTGATGCATCTCTGTGTGAAAACAGAGATGCGTCACTTCTTAGTGCGCCCTCCTTGCAACATGATGGATGGGTCATATTTACTGTATGACGCATCATGTCCCAAGGAGTTACGGATATGTCAGTATTTCTGATGTATCTGTAGGCGCAAAAGTGATGCATTGCTGGGGTGTGTCTGAAAATAGACGCAACTCCAGCAATGTGTCATTTCACATGGGACCTGCATCAGTCTTACGCCTGCTGTGAGGCAAGTGTAAGATATTGATGCAATGGCATCCTAGAAGTGGGGCACTGAGTTCTCATAGATTTCAATGCGCCATTTCTACGAGGCTTTTTGTGGGGGAACATCCACCCTGCATACATTATACCTGGCACAGGTATAATGTGGTGCAGAGGTTTACAAAGTGACACATCTGTCTAGATGCGTCACTTTGTAAATAGGGCGGAACATGGTACATTTTTTACGCTGCTGGTGAGTCACAAAAAGTGACCGGCGGCATAAAAGTGAAGCAAGGCCTCATAAATAAGGCCCTTAGAATTTGGATGAGTGTTTCATTGCACTGTCAGGGACTGTGAGAAAGTGGCTCTATATGTACTGGTCCAAAGTAAGGTACAGTGTGTAAAGAGTCCACAATCCCCAGAGGTATAACAGAGGTTAAAGTCAGGTCTGACCTTACTCTCTAAAGTGGTAGCTTGGTCGAGCAGTACGGCAGTACCAGAGGACAGTGTAAAGCATTTGTTGTACACACTCAGTCAGCAAAAGGTTTCACACACTCAAGAACGGAACTCTAGGCCAATTGTTTTTATATCCAGATACAGTTGTTTTATTTTTAGAGCCAACAGGTATCAAAATATACTTTTCTCGATATGAGTACTCTCATGTAATTACTTTGCATAGAGGCAATACACTTTGTAAACACAATAGGTACAATGGTTGCAGTAGGCAACACAATTCTAAACACAATTTAACATTGAGCTCAATGGGTTTTTCTACATAAATGCAGCTAATTACTTTATCAATTACTTTTGTAACTCCAGGACTGTATCCTAGATTCAGGCCAGGGGTCTAAGCTGAAAACAGTTTAATAAAAACGTTTTAGTTATTGCAATGATTTTTAAAGAATAAACAGGTATTTTAAAAGTTCAAACTTAGAAACTTTTCAGTGAAAATCTAGCAATGTTATCCAATGGGAGAAAATTCAGGTTACAGGTAAAGTACGTTCTCGTTACTTGTGTAATCCAGTACTGGGCTCCTAGTTCCAGCACTGGGGTCTCTACTTAAGACAGGTAAGTAATTACGTTTCAGTAGTAGGTACGATTTTTAAGGAATATTTCAAGTTTTCAAAAGTAGACAGAAGAAATTTCATAGAACAGCAGACAATAAATTCCTATGGAGAAAATTCAGGTTACTAATAAACCCGGTTAGGATTACTTTTGCGGTTCAGTACTGGGCTATAAGGTATACAGTACTGGCTTCTCTCCTGATCCCAGGTGAGTACTTCAGAATTCGGTATTCGGCTGATTTTATAGGAATATTTTATAGTTTCAAAACTTCACAGAAGATTTTTCGAGTCAAACCAGTCAATGTTATCCTATGGCAAGAAAGTGAGTTATCGGTTTTCAGGTGAGTACTCAACTGGTGAAGTTAAGGTTCTGGGCATAGACTCAGGGGTCCCCCAGGGTCAAGTAGGTACAGTTGGTACACCCTCAGTGGCACAGGGGCAGCCAGGTGCAGAGGTAGTTTGGCACAATGTTATTCAATGAGAGACAGGGGGCCTTCGGTGGGTGGCTGCTGGCTAGCAGGCTACGTGGCTGTGGGAGCTGGGCTCCTGGTCACTTGCTCAGGGCAAATGGGGAAGTAGAATAGGACAAAGGTTGCACTGCCAAGGCCACTCGGGCGACTGGGTGCAGGGTGCTTTTGAGCCGTCGGGCACTCAATGTTATTCAATGGAGATCTTGAAAAGGAAACAAAGGCTGCAGGCTCGGGGACGGAGGATCTTCTGGTGTGACCAACACTTCGAGGGGTAAGTTAGGAACTTGGGAGATAGGTAGGCACCCCGGAGTTGGGCACAGGGGGCCGTAGGGCGCTGGGTGCAGGGGTGTCTTTTGAGGTCGGGAAATCTTACCCCCTGCTGGTCGCGGTTGGAGGGCTCCTTTGTCCTGAGGCTGCAGGCGTCATTGGGGTCATCGAGGAGGGTCCTTGGGCACTGGATTCCAGGTCAGAATCACCAGGGGGACGTCCTCAGGGTCTTGATTCACCCCATCACAGGCCAGGCTTGGCGGGTGCAGAGTGGGCAGGGTTCGCGGTTCCGGGCTGATGCCAGGGCTTGTTACTGGCTTTGAGCAGTACCACTGCTCGTGGGAGACCCAGGTAATCAGAGTCACAAGGCAGTCAGGTCCTCCGGGGTTTTTGAGGTTGTTGACCACTGGAGAGGCCGGGGTTTAGCAGGAGTAGGTTCGAGGGTCGACAGGCCGGTAGGGCTGGGGCCAAATCAGTTGGTGTCTTCCTCTTTTTAGCAGCTGCACGGCAGGTCTTCTTGTTCCTTGTTCTTCTTTCTTGTTTCGGAATCTGGAGCTGTGTTAAAAGGTTCAGGGTGCCCCTTAATACTGAATTTAGTGGCATTACAGGTAGAGCAAGGGCAGAGACCAGTGGGTCCCTGTCCTGGAGTGGGTACACCCCCTAGCCTGCACCTCTCCTGTGGGAGGGGGCAAGAGCCTAGCTCTGATTGGGCAGGGCTTCCCATCTTCAAGATGGCCGGGCTCAGGGTCATGCTTCAACTCGCCTCTCCCACCTGAGGGGTGGGGTTGGCACAGGCTGGCACACCCCCCTTTCTGACGTAGGATTTCCTGCCAGTCTTCCCGCCAGAGTGGGGGTCAGAACTGGGGGGCAGTTGCTGAGTACAGCAAGTGGTCTGGAGTAGCTCACAAAGGCGGAATGCCTTTATAGCTTCCCCTGCCCATCCTGGGGGAGGAGGCTTGGCACCTCGTCCCAGGATGTGCATTGTTGCAGGCCCAAGAGAGCGGGAGCTCTCCACCCAGGGGTCCAGAAACATGTCTGCTGTGTGGCAGCCTAGGTAGCCTCTCAAACAAGACGTGGATTGTAGGTTTAGGTTTCATCGGGCATCTCTAAGATTTTACATTAAATCCCACACTGGCATCAGTGTGGGTTTAATGTGCTGAGAAGTTTGATATCAAACTTGTCAGCCTTCGGTGTAGCCATTATGGTGCTGTGGAGTTTGTAATGACAACCTCCCAGCACCATATACTCTTAATGGCATCACTGCACTTACAGTGTCCAGGAATGGCCCTGGGTACTGTAGGGGCACAGGGCTCATGCACCTGTGCCTACACCTCTGGCATAGGGCACCCAGCTAGAGGGGTGGCTGATGTATGCCAGGGCAGTAGAATTGGGGGCATGGCACACAGGGATGTGTGCCATGTCGACTCCTTGTTTAGTTCTGCACCATGACACTCAGCCTGCAAAGGCAATGTATGTGTGTCAGGGTACAGGGCCCCTAAGGGTGGCACAATAAGTGCTGCAGCCCTCAGGGGTCTTCTATGGTCACAATGCCCTGGGTACCTAGGGTACAATTTACTAGGGGCTGACATAAGGCCAGAGATGCCAATTGGGTTTAGGCTTTAGTACAGTTTTTAGGGAAGGAACACAGGCCTTGGGTACCTGATTGTCAGGGACCCAGGGCACACCAAGGAAAAGTGGATCAGGTATCAGGCAAAAAGTGGGGGGGTACTGCAACAGAAACTCACTTTCTCACAGGGACCTAATGAAATGAAATAGTGTATTTAATAAAGTGTGCTGCTACTCAGACTAGAGTGTCCTGGCACATGACAGCAGGAGGAAAACGTGCGTAAAAGACCCATCAGTTATTAAAAAGCCAGGTTTTTAAGTTCTTCCTGAAAAAGAGTAGGTCTGTGGTTAGTCTCAGAGTCTCAGGGAGTCTATTCCACAGTTTTCACATAGAAAGCAGAGGGATCTGCCCCCAGTGTGGGCACAGAATATTTTAGGCATGATGGCCAGGTTGGCATTGGAAGATCTTAGGGGTCTAGATGTTGTGTAGCGACTAATGCGCTTATTTAGGTAGCCGGCTCCTAAGCCGTGGAAAGCTTTAAAGAAGATGGTCATCGCTTTGAAGTCGATCCATTCTTTTATGCGGAGTCAGTGTAGAGACTTAAGAATAGGGGTCACACTAGATCTGGGTTTAGGTCTCAGGACGGCTCTGGCCACCGCGTTTTGTACCACTTGTAGGCGCTGGATAAGGGATTTGGTAAGACCGAGGTACAAGCTGTTGACATAGTCAAGCTTTGATGTCACCAGATCCTGCACCATGATCTTTCTGATCTCAAGCTGTAACAGAAGCAGGATTTTTTTTTGCATTTGGAGTATGCCAAAGCAAGCGCCTGTTAGATTTTGGATTTGAAAGCGCATGGAGAGTGTCGTGTCTATGACAATTCCTACGTTTTTTACTTTCTCCTTTTCCGTGGGCGGTGATGGCAGATCTTGTGGCCACCAAGAGCTCCAGTCAGGCGTTTCTGGATGACCAAAGAAAACAACTTCAGTTTCAGTTTTGTCAGGATTGCATTTCAGCTGATTGATCTTAAGCCAGTTAAAAACCTTTGTGAGGCAAGAGCTAATCATTGCTCCGTCAAAGTCGGTTCCTTTGTCACATGTAAAAATCAGCGGAGTGTCATCAGCATAGGAAACACTTTTGGCACCCTCTTCCTCTACCAGAGATGCAAGGGGGATAGATATATATTAAAAAGGATAGGACTGAGAATGGAGCCCTGAGGGACACCTACATTCATGGCCGGAACCTGAGATGAGAAAGGGGGGAGCCAGATGTCCTGAGATCTATTTGCCAAGAAGGATGACATCCATGTTAAGGCGGTCCCCCCCAGGCTGATGTTAGCAAGTCTCTCCAGGAGCCTCTCATGTGCGACTGTATCGAAGGCTGCCGACAGATCGAGCAGGATCAGAACAGCCTTACCTCCCTAAGCCAGCTTACCGTTGAGAAATTCAGTCACTGCCAGGAGAGCCGACTCCGTACTGTAGTTAGCCCTAAAACCGTATTGGGACTCATGAAGGAGCTTCCCATCTTCAATGTGTTTTTGGAGGGCCTTGTTTACATAATACTTTAGAGAGGGCCGGAAGAAGGAAGATTGGCCTGTAGTTAGCAAGGTCCATCGGTTTGGTGATAGCCTTTTTTATCAGTGGAAGAATCTTAGCATTCTTCCATAATTTCGGGATGTTGCCTGAGGAGAGGGAAGCATTAAAGAGCTGGTTTACCGTGGGTGTTATGGTGAGAGCTAATAGGTTCAGGATATTCGCTGGACATGAGTCGTAGGAGAGCCAGACTTAATGATTTGGAGAAGGGTCAGTGACTCTCCAAGCTGAAACTCGGGGAAAGCTGGTAAAAAAAAAAAAAGAACTAAGGTAGGTAGTTCTTCCTCTGAGATGTAAGTGAAGGCTTGTTGGATCACCGAGATCTTTTCGTGGAAGAATTGAGCTATTTGCTTAGACGTTTCTTCGGTGCATGGCCCTTCATTTATGCCGGCTTTCGGGTGGTAAAGGATTTAAATATGCCAAAGATTTCCTTACTCTTATTTTGGCCATTTTCTATCTTGGTTTGAAAGAAGTTTTTCTTTGCTGCCTTCACGACAATGTAATGAACTTTTAAGATGTCTTTATACACCTTCCTGTCCTCAGGTAGAAAGGATTTATGCCATTTCCGTTAAATTTTTCTAGAATTTCTTTTGCTAGTTCTGAGGGAATCGTTAAACCATGGAGCTGGTGGGGCCAACCTTGAGGAGCGGGAAACAACCGGTATTGCTGCACCAATGTTGTTTCCGAGCCATGAATCAATTGAGAGGGCACCCGAGTTGGGGCAGTCAGACAGCTCCAGTGAGGAACGACCAAGGGCGCTTGCCAACATCGGGATGGATATTTTATGGAACATTCTGTAATTAGGGACCCTCTGCCCTGCGTTAGCCCGAGGGGCTGTGGCAGAGTTGGGAATGATGAATTTTATTAGGATGTGGTCAGACCAGGTAATGGGAAGAGGTAGGCTTACTGTTATGTCAAAGTTGTGAAAGATTTGGTCCGTTTGCATCTGGAATATATAGGCTAATGCCTATGATGCAAACTGGAGCGCTAACGCAGCTGAGTAAGTGGAAACTGCGAGGGCGGAAGTGAGGAAGTGAGGAGCCTGATAGTAGCCCCAGCCATCCGCACAATCGGCGTATCAGCCGCGACAGACCAGGACTGGAGGAAAAGCAAGATGCGCATCGGAGCAGCTAAGGAGGTGTAGGCAAGCAGAATAAAGTAAAGTGCAAGTGTGCGTTGGTAGGTGAAATTGTTAAAAAGCACAGAGTAATTCAGCCACACATATACAATTGAAAAAGTATTAAAAACCTAGTAGTCGCGCAGGAAACACTAAATCCTACCGCTATCAGCTGCGCGCGTCCATTTACATCGGGAATTTATATGCTAATGCCTATGATGCAAACTGGATCGCTAACGCAGCTGAGGAAGCGGAAACAGCGTTGGAAACAGGGGCTCAAATTGGATCATAAATTCAAAGCTGTTCTGAAAAGGGCCCCCAAAATATGTTCGGCCCAGGGCCCCCAAAATCCTTAAGATGTCCCTGTAACCGCCAGGGTGGCGGTCACATCCTCAATCTTTAACATTGCGGCAGGTGCAGCTTCAAGCTGCACCCGCCGTAATGTTAAAAAAGCATGCACGGCATTTGCGTTCACAAAGCAGCAGGCACCGCGCGGTGCCCGCCGCTTTGTCCATGCAAATGCAGGGGGGTACCATAGGTACCCCCCATGTGCACCCGTCACCAAGGGGGCCCACAACGGGCCCCCGAAGGCAATCTCCGTATGCTTTTCCACGGCAGAAAAGCCGCCGTGGAAAAGCATATGTGTTCCGATATCCTAATATGGCTGGCGGTGTCTGACAGACACCGCCAGTCATGTTAGAGCTTTTCCGCCGCGGTCGGAAGGCGACAGCGGCGGAAAAGCAGCGGACGGATTTTGAGACCCACCGCCATTCTAATTTGGCAGTGGGTCTTCTGTGCCTCCGCAGCGGTTTTTCCGCATCCTCCGGGCCGGCAGTGGCTTCCGCCGGCCCGGAGGATGCGGGAAAACCGCGATCCTAATCAGGCCCTAAGTGTATATAATTTACCTTTCACGAATGTACCACTTGTCACTTTGCACGCACTTTATTTATATGCGCCGTTTATAATGAAGTACTGTTGAACTGTTTTGATCAATTTATGTGTATCAAAAACAAAGGTTTTTCATGAATGAAACTGATACAGTGATTAAAAAAGTATAGTGTTACACTGTTTTCCTTGGTATGGGTTTTGCTTTTTGACAAATGTGGTCATTTCATAAAATAATCCTTCACTAAATAAGAGAAAACCTAGAAAAATGGATATATAGTTTGAAGTAATCAGTTAGCATGCCCGACAGAACCATTGTGTATACTAAAACTGTTCTGCCCAGGTTCTGAGGGATACTGGGTTACCCCATAGTGATCTATAGTCTCTGGTACTAAGACATCGAGTTCTGAACCTGATCCGACAAAAGCAGCATTTTCAGCATCCCCTAGGTCCAAAACAGTTGTACCCCAAATTCGGGAGAATGAAGGCTAACGGTGGCAGTGAGCCTGCCAGGAACATTCAAGTAGTATATTAAGACTGGTGGCACAGCAAGGAAACCATGCCCTGGCTAAAGCAAGCGGTGGACACCATTTTGAGATTGGCGGGATAAAAATCAGTGGACCATCAACACAAAACACCAGCCACTGAAGAAGAGGCAGATCTCTCCTACACTTACTGGAGAAAGGAAGCCACAGAGGGAGTAAAGCAGCAAGCAATGGACAGATAAGGAAGAATACTGGCAGATGCCATAGTGATTGTTCCCCACACAACTAGGCCCGATGTAGTGATGGAAGTGCAGAAAAGACGGTATATATACTATAAGATATTTATTTTTAGCATTGTGCTTTTATCATGGTTTTATAATAAATTCTCGCCATGAGGTTATGTGATTGTAAATCATGAGACTCGCAGACTTCAGCGTTGATGCTGCATTCCCATATGTATGTGTATGTTCAAGGGGAATGCATAATTGTCTTTGTCTCGTGTATTATGGACAGAGATACCTTCTGAAATGAATTAAGGTTTATGATTTGCTCACACCTTCTTGTTATTTTGACATTAATTATTTGTGATTTTCAATACCGTGACGAGGCCATACGATGTGTACCAAGTATTTTCTCTATGTCATTGCCGTTCTGTACGTAACATGTCAGTCTATGAATGAATATGAATGAAACTGACCATGGTCTCTACGCTTGCGAGAATTGAAGGACTGGGTTATTTAAGACCCAGCGGTGCCAGGGAACAACACCTGAAACCTTCGTGGGTAACCTGTTCCGGCGTACAAATGACAGAGACACGGGACACTTCCTTCGGCGTCAAAGATTCGAGGTTTATTTACTGCAGGGAACACAGAAGTCACGAGAAGTACACAACGGGTATGTTTTCTGGATCTGCTTCAATTTGCTACTGTGGATCGCTCCTTTTTATACACATTTCTCTCATAGGCTAACATGGTACACAAAGGTTTACGACTTGGTTCCCATAATTATCCCCGAGAGGGGTCGCTTTGATGCATTCAAGGTCCGGAACATAAGTACAGAAACATTCGTGGTTCCCAACTGTAAAAACCCATCTTCCCACCATTAGTACATTCCAATCGGCAGTAAACAGATCGAAGAAGGAACAAGGACAGGTGCAGAGGAAGGCAGAAACAGTGGGGAGATCGGAAAGGGTGTAAAAGGGGTGGTATCGGGAAACACGAGCTACAGGCATCAAAGAGACGTGCCTAATGAGATGCACGGCTGAGACAACAGACCGACACGGCGAGATGAGCTTCGAGCGGGCCATCTGCCTTACAACATCATCCCCCTCATCATAAAGACACTTTCAAAGGAAACGTGTCTTCCGCAAGAGTCTTGGGAATCCCAGGGTCGCGAAGCGGACAGCGTCCGTTCACTGGCTACTTGAGGGCAAGAGACAAAATGGATGCCATATCTAAGATGGAACCCGTGGGTATAGATGTATAAACCCACGAAACAGACGAACGGTTTAGGTTAGCACAGCGAAACTGCGCACACCCACTAAACTCGTCATTTGAGGTTCGTAGATACCAGACTCAACCATATTCGTGCGAGTCAAAAACATCGCATACAATTGTCACGGAACCTCAGACGCTCCTTTTGCCCTCATGTAGGCAAGCACTAGTCTGAATCATATTCAATATTCATCAGACCATCTAGATGTTGCTGCAACATAGCTCTGTCCAACCGAGCTCCTTTGGTAACAGGCGGCTGTCTTATACACGTCGTAGCACAGAGGCCACATAAGGCAGGACCACACTGCACACAAAGGCAACACGTGAACAGGAACACTACAACAACTCCGATGATCATCAGAATCTTCCAACCCCAAGTCGACATCAGGCCCCAAAACCACCCAAGCAGCGTCCAATCCCCTACGTCCACGTGTATGGACTCAGAGATCTTATGCAACCTCGAGATGGCTTGATAGACAGTCGGAGCGTTATCTGGAATGAAAATGCAGCAGCTCGAATGGATCACCTTACATACCCCACCTCGATCTGCTAAGACCACGTCTAAAACCATACGGTTTTGTAACGTCATAAGCCTTTCCGCCTGAAGTTCTGTGGTGATATTACCAAGGGCACTGGCAGTGATATTAGCTGTCGATTCCACCACACGAGTCAACTGTCTCAGGTTCCTACTATTAACCATAGGTCCCCAAAACGGGAGGAAACCCTTGAAAAAGTCTCCTGCCTCTTGATTGGCGGTGTCCTCTTCGCTAATCACGCCTCTCACAACTCTAGTCTTGTGATAGTCTGCATTTACAGTGAACGTCGGAGGCAACAGATTTGTGATAAAACATGAGCCCACAAAGTCGGAGGGCAACCATGTATACGCACGATCATGACAGACAAAGTATGTACCCTTGGCAGCCAGAAACACAGGGGACGAGACCATCGGCAGGATATAATTCTCGGAGCAAGCACTCTCTCCAAGACGAGCTTTCGATCTTCGGCCACGACCCATTAGACAGAAATTACCAATGTGGGGTACGACCCATATCGCAGGCGAGCTTCTAAGCTGTTTTTCACTCGTGAGCGCACTATACTCAACCTTACTCAGGACCCTATAGGCTTGTACCTCTTCCTCTGGGATGAGCGACGGCTCATAGATATCTTTATCCAAATCTTCTATCGCTAAAGACAAAGGCTTATGATACGAGCCAGGACCAGAGTAGGGAGAACGTGGCTCTCGACTGGGGTAAGAATCTAGTGCACTTCAAAACATTGTTTGGAATGCTCGAGCTGAACCCTGGGAACTATAAGGTAGGACCAGATATGGAATTCCCTTATCCGTGGTATGTGGCATTAGCCCACACACCCAACAATTTGTGGTGTTAACCACTAACTGATGCTGATGAAGGATCTGAATAAAGGAATTATTTCTGAATTCCACACGTCTAGCCTGCTCGTGTTCGGGTAAGATATGGAAAGAATGAGGGGATGCAGTGGAGGTAGATTTAGGTTCAGAAGTAGGAGTAGGTATGGCAGAAGGTAAGAAGTACGACATCATGTAATACACCCCACCCGCCAGTAGCAAAGAAACAGTCAGAAACAGTAGGAACACTTGGAACATAAAACATTTGGTACGAATAATTTGTTGCAGTTTGAATCTTTGCGCCTGAGCTTCTTCCAAGTCCATCAGCTTCGAAAACGCCATCCCCTACAACCGTCCGCAACGTTTCTTGACGCACTTCGTTCTGTGTAGCAGTAGTCAATCTCTAGGAGTTCCCAGGAACCGACGGTCTTTAGCCTAGCGCCAAGACCTACTAACCAGAAGGAAGTACACGCGCGGCCCTACGGTACACCTGGAAGAAAGGTATCTTATTCACAATGTATATACAAAAAGTCTCTTGGCTGTCGAAGTAAAAGCACATAGATGGAACGAAGCTCAAGTTTTACAAAAATAATCACAATAATACGGGTGTTTTAGACTGATTGTGGCAAATGGGATAATGCAGTTGTCAAGGGACAGAACGGAAATGTTATTTGTCTCTGGTGTTGGATCGCAAAAAGTATCGAGTTTTCCCAGGACGTGTCTGTTCGTCAAACAAAGAATCCGATGAAGGAACAGAGTTCTGCCGATCAGTTGATTGTTCTGATCTTGAGTCTTGTGATGGCAAATGTTCAACGATGTCTTTCTGCTGCACTGAGGATTCTCCGACAGGCTTTGCGTCGCTAAAGGGTACAAAAGTCTGTGGTCCTTCGGTTTCAGATGAAGCAATGCCCTTCCTCACCCACGAGTCTGCCGGTAAAGGTATAGGAACCTTCTTGGTATGGGTGGCATGCACCCAATTTTTTCGCCCTTCCAAACGGACGGCAGTTCTTGTGGCAAGGAGGACCTGATAGGGTCCAGTGAAGCGGGGTTCCAAATTCCTTTTTCGGGCAAAGTTGCGGGTAACCACCCAGTCCCCGGGTTGGAGCTGGTGGCCTGGACCCTCCGTCTGCGTCGGCAGTGCTTCGTAAACCTGTTGGTGAATTAACCTCAGTTTAGCAGTCAGATCATGAAGATAATCAATCAGCATTGGGTACTCAAGATTAGAAAATACACCCGGTCTAGGAACCCCCCAAACATTCGCAGGACGGCCGAACACTATTTCATAGGGACTGAGCCCTACTCGGGAGTGTACTGTCGTCCTTGTTGACAACAAGGCAAGGGGCAAAGCGTCAGGCCACGAAAGACCAGTCGTAGCCTGAATCTTAGCCAGTTTGAGTTTAAGGGTGCCATTATACCCTTCAACCAAACCTGCTGACTGGGGATGATTGGCGCTATGGAATTTTTGATTAATTCCAAGGCCCTTACACACACTCTTCATCACACTCCCTACAAACTCACTTCCATTATCAGACCATACAATTCGAGGCATTCTATACCGAGGAAAGTATTCCTTCAATAGGATTTTCGCAGTCGACAGGGCAGTATTGTCTTTAAGTGGGTAGGCTTCAATCCATCGGGAGAATGCGCAAACCACAACTAAAACGTATTTCAGATTATTGCATCGCTCCATATGGATGAAGTCTAGCTGGATTACTTCAAAGGGATATGAAGGGGGAGCAAAATGGCCAGGAGGTGTGGGGGTCCCCTTTCCAGGATTGTATAACATACATATCATGCAATTCTTCACCAATCTCTCAGCACACTTCGTAATACCATCATTCTTCCACACAGGAGACAACAACTTACAAATACCTTTCGCACTAATATGTGCTAACCCGTGTGCCATTGTCACAACAGCCAGCACATACGCATCTGGCAACATCCACCTCTTATGCTCCGACAAATCGACCCAGCAACCATTCGCATCCAACTTTCCCGTACTCTCTTTCCACTTCGTCTTTTCAGTCTCAGTGGCCTCATTCTGAATTGCTTTCACGCTCTCGATAGTGTCCTCACACATGCTAGTCTCTGTAGGCCACCTAACCAAACTCGTCACATACATTCTAGTGCTAAGGTTCCGGGCAGTCTCCTTAGCAATCTCATCCGCAAATGCATTGCCACGACCAACATCATCCGTCACCTTACGATGCGCACTACATTTAACAATCGCCACTTGCTTAGGTAACGTAAGTGCATCCAAAAGATCATTCACAAGCTGTCCATGCTGAATCTTTGTACCATGCGACGTCATAAAACCTCTCTCTCTCCACAATCGTCCAAAGCTATGAGCGACGCCAAAGGCATATTGGCTGTCGGTAAACACATTCACTCGTTTCCCTTTCGCCAACACACACGCTCTAGTTAGAGCGATCAGCTCTGCAGCCTGGGCAGAGTTCTGATTCAATCTTGCAGGTTCCACGACAGTATTCAATGTTACAACAGCATACGCAGTCGTCACATCACCATTCGGCAATTTAAAACACGAACCATCCACATACAAAGTTCCCTCGGGATCTTCCAAAGGAGTGTTTTTAAGGTCCACTCGACCTTTTGTTTCCTCCTCAGTCCTTAAATAGCAGTCGTGGGCTGCTACTTCATCTGACTCTGTACTAATTGGCAACAAAGTCGCCGGGTTCAGGACATTGCAACGTTTTATCTGAATATGACTTGCCAACAACGTCAACTCGTACCCTGACAACCTCGCACTCGTCAAGTGCTGAGTTTTCGTACGATTCAAAAGAGTGTCAACTGCGTGCTGAACCATCACCGTAAGCATATTATCCATGACCAATCCTGCTGATTGTCGGATGGAGACCGCGGCTGCCGCTGTTGCTCTCAAACAACTCGGCAATGCTCTAGCTACCGGGTCCAAGGTCGAGGAAAAATATGCACATGGACGTTGCTTATCACCGAAAGGTTGCGTTAAAACACTCAACGCACAACCTTCCCTCTCGTGAACGTATAGTGTAAACGGCTTGCTATAGTCAGGAGTACCTAACACAGGAGCCGAACACAATGCGTCACGCAGTTCAGAAAAACTTTTCTGACATTTTTCCGTCCATGGTAAAGGAGTCGAAACATCCTTGCACGTAAGAGCCACCAATGGTTTCGCTAACAATGAAAAATTCGGAATCCACTGTCTGCAGTATGACGTGATACCTAAAAAGGCACGCACATCTCTTTGGGTTGTTGGTACAGATATGCGCGCAATGGCTGCAATTCTCTCTGGGGTCAACCTTCTTCCCTCCTTTGACAATAAGTGACCTAGATAGGTTACTTCTTGACAACAATATTGAAGTTTAGAAGGAGACACCTTGTGATGTAAGTCACAGAGATGCTGCAACAATGATATAGTGGCAATTTTGCAAATGTCCTGAGTATCTGCAGCCACCAATAAGTCGTCAACATATTGGATCAAAGCCGCACCAGCCGGCAACACAAACGCATCTAGTTGACCCTTCAAGGCTTGACTGTAAATCGATGGACTCTCACAGTAGCCCTGAGGAGCACGTTTAAACCGGAAGCTACGGCCACCAAGAGAGAAACCGAAAAGGTCTCTGCTTTCTTCAGCAATCGGAATACTGAAGAACGCATTCTTCAGATCGATTACTGAAAACCAAGATGCAGAAGCTGGAATCAGAGTCAGTAGCGCCGTGATGTCAGGCACAACAGGGAACTGAGGAATCACAATTTTATTTACCTCCCATAAATCGATAACAAAACGATAGACAGGTGGCTTAGAAGGATCGGTACGTTTCAGAATAGGCAGTACAGGGCTGTTGCACACGTTTCCCCGAGTCTCCTCAATGACATCTTTCTCGATCAAATCATAGATGATTGCCAACAATGCTCGTTCACCATCAAGGGAGATACGATACTGGGGAATACGAGGCAATCGCGCATTAGATTTCACGTGAACAACATAAGGGGAGATGTCAAGCAGGCCCACGTCATTGGGACCTGTTGCCCACAAAGATGCAGGAAGAGAACTCAATTCCGGTGGAAGCTTGTCGAGAGACAAATACATAGGAGAGACAACTCTCTCACCCAAAGTAAGCTTCACTCCCGCAGGAGAACAATACAAAGTCGCATACAGACGTTTTAGCAAATCCAGGCCCAAGAGATTTTCACCACAACCAGTGGTCAAAATCAACGGAGCTTCAAGCTCACGTGGCCCAATTGTGAGTGGCAATGGGCACGAAACCGGATTGCTAACAGGGGCGCCAGAGAATCCAACGGAAACATTTGTTAAGCCAGACAAAGGTGCGCCAGGGAGTTTCGAATGCATGATGGAACTTTTCGCTGCACCAGTGTCCAACAGAAAAGGCTCAACGACGCCCGAGGTGGCAACTGCGAAGTAAGGCCCTCTCTGATCAACCGGAACTGATACCACTCCCTCTCCTTGTCTACGGCTGTCCTAGTAATTACCGTCGTCAGCATCCTGATCGGCGTAATAATCATCTACATTGTACTGCGCAGATCGTCCTTGTGATGATCCACGTTGATCAAAACAATTGTTAGAATTTGATGAATTATCTAAACGGTCGTTGGGAGCACCTCGACCCCTACCACGTGATGTCTGCTGAGCACCACCACGACCTCCTCTAGATGTGTTACCACTATTACGCTCATTTAGAACAGGACAATTGAATTTTAAGTGACCCTCCTGTCTACAATAGGCACACTGATTGTACCCCAATGAAGATCTTTGCGAAGAGGAGTCATTTTGCGATTGCGACCTATTAGATTGCGACTGCGATCGATTACGTTGTTGCGAATCATTCTGATTCGAGCGCGGAGGGTACGCTTGCTGCAACAACACTTTAGTTTTAAGTTCTTTCGTCTTTTTATCGGCGCGATCATTCTCTTCTTTCTCCCTATTCTCATAATATTGTGCCGTAGCCAATATTTGAGCAGACGTAGAAACAGCCCACGCACTCTCAGAATTTTTTAATTTATTGCTCAAATCGGGCAATAAGTTTGAAACAAATTTATCCACAAACAACCGCTGACCACCCTCAGTACTCATATCCTGACCACTATGGTCAATGAATGCCTCCTCAAATCTGGTAAAGAAATCGGAGACACTCTCGTCTTTCTTCTGTCTGCAAGCTGACAACTTGTCCCAGTTCACCCTCATAGCTGGCATAAGAGTTTTCATCAGGGTAATGATTCTCTGAGAGAGATCAGTAATGAGCTGGTCAGGCTTAGCCCCGCCAACTTGTCGTGTATCGGCCGCAGTAAGAGCAGCCCAATCGCCACCCAATTCGTTTGCATGATCTTCGTGCCGAATCTTAGCCCATACCGGTTGCGGTACAACATTGCCAAACAACATATCGATATCGGCAAGATTCATTATCGTCGCATCTACGAGCTGCGACAACTCCTTGTAATACCCTGCAGGGTTTTTGCGAGGGTCAGGCAAAGATTGCTTCACCTGTAAAACTTCTGATCGTTTCCATGGGAGATGTATCCATACTCTCTGGAAATGTGCCACTACCGGAGGTTGAGCCTGAGGATTAGCTGGCATCCATACAGGTGGAACTTCGCGCATAGGAAACTGACCAGACGGATCTAACTGTCTCTCAACATCCTCAACGAACAATGCTTGAGGTATCGGACAGGGTCGGAAAGCTAATAATTGCTCGATGGCACGTCGAACATTGGTACCCACCACCATTCCGCTCGAAAACTGAAGCTGCAAGTTAGTTAAAGCAGTTAATACATCTTCCGATGCATCTGCCGATATTTGATCGCGCAAAACCTTGCACATTTCTTCAAAAACATACCTCTGTGTCGGTATATTGAATTGACTAAACGTATCCAACACCGAACGTGGAGGATTCCTATAGGGATGCAACATCCATGACATCGCCATATTGTACAACGCGGCACGTTCCCTATTACCAGGAAGCTGACTACGTCTTTGTGGACCGTCCGAATCAGCGGACTCAAGAATAGGTCCAAGAGAATTTAAAAAGTTAGCAGCCATTGAAGGGGTACGACGTCGAGTAGTCGGAGAAGTATACGATAGAGTAGAAACGAGAGAAGGAGTAGGAACAGAAGAAGCAGTAGGAGTAAGTAGAACAGGAGCAGTAGCGGGAGCAGGAGTATGTGGAAGCACAAGCGGAGGAGCAGTAGGAACAGCAATAGGCAAGGGAGCAGGAACAGTCGGAAGAACAGGTTGAGGAGCAGGTACAGGAGCAGGGGCAGGGGGAACCAGAGGAGCTGCGGTACCCTGTGCGTACGGAGGTGGTGACTTCATAAGATAGGACATTAAAGGATCCTCAACTAATTCCTCCTTCTTATCCGACTCCGTTGGCAAAGCAGGATAACATTTATCTATAGTCATACGCTGAAGCCTATCAAAAACTTCCTTTTCCTTATCCTCCTTATCACGCTGAAACTGCTCTGCTTTCTTTACAATAGTAGCAACACCATCTCTCTGATTACGTTTAGTCTGTCTGATCTCTTTCTGTCGGGCTTCTTTACGCCACAACCGAAAGGCATCAAACATGGCCGGCCTTGACTTTTTCTTAAACAATTTCGCCTCGAGGTTATCTAAAATCGGGGTCTCAAAACTACCATGAGGTGGCCAACTAAGGACACCATCCTTTTTGGTATAACGAATCCAATATTCATTAAAGGTAATAGGACCTAACCCAAGTTTACTGTAGAGCTCATAAGTTGGAGTTCCAACCGGAGGTATCGGACACGAGTCCTCCAGTCGGGAATCCGTACCACAACGTCTGAAACAACTGAACAAAGCACTACGACCAGGCATCTTGCACGCTAGCCGAGTTTCACAAACTTCAAGGGTTACGGGATTTACCAAGTCCCAGCAAAGAGCAAAAACCCTCGGTTTTTGGCGACTGCAGACGTCAACGAACACAACAAAGAACCAAGTACTAAGAACCACAAATGCAATGGAACCATGCAACAACTAAGCAACCACAACCAAGGACTCTGGGAGCGACCCACAAATACTTAACTCAAAGATCAATGGCGTCACCAGGAAGGCCCGTCAATCGTCTCGCTGTACCAAGGTCTACGCCAGGCGCCAAAACAGGTCTACAGTCAGGGCAGCAGTCCGTCGCAGCCGTCAGGAGGCGGGAATCTTCGCGGGAAAAGTCGTCGGGCCACTTGTTTCGACAACAGGATCGATGAAGCGGGGTGCACCTTCCCTCGGAGATTTCACACGAAGTTCCTCACGATCGTCGGGCTTGGACCGGTACCACTGATGCAGCCCCACGTTGGGCGCCAACTGAAGGACTGGGTTATTTAAGACACAGCGGTGCCAGGGAACAACACCTGAAACCTTCGTGGGTAACCTGTTCCGGCGTACAAATGACAGAGACACGGGACACTTCCTTCGGCGTCAAAGATTCGAGGTTTATTTACTGCAGGGAACACAGAAGTCACGAGAAGTACACAACGGGTATGTTTTCGGGATCTGCTTCAATTTGCTACTGTGGATCGCTCCTTTTTATACACATTTCTCTCATAGGCTAACATGGTACACAAAGGTTTACGACTTGGTTCCCATAATTATCCCCGAGAGGGGTCGCTTTGATGCATTCAAGGTCCGGAACATAAGTACAGAAACATTTGTGGTTCCCAACTGTAAAAACCCATCTTCCCACCATTAGTACATTCCAATCGGCAGTAAACAGATCGAAGAAGGAACAAGGACAGGTGCAGAGGAAGGCAGAAACAGTGGGGAGATCGGAAAGGGTGTAAAAGGGGTGGTATCGGGAAACACGAGCTACAGGCATCAAAGAGACGTGCCTAATGAGATGCACGGCTGAGACAACAGACCGACACGGCAAGATGAGCCTCGAGCGGGGCCATCTGCCTTACAACATCATCCCCCTCATCATAAAGACACTTTCAAAGGAAACGTGTCTTCCGCAAGAGTCTTGGGAATCCCAGGGTCGCGAAGCGGACAGCGTCCGTTCGCTGGCTACTTGAGGGCAAGAGACAAAATGGATGCCATATCTAAGATGGAACCCGTGGGTATAGATGTATAAACCCACGAAACAGACGAACGGTTTAGGTTAGCACAGCGAAACTGCGCACACCCACTAAACTCGTCATTTGCGGTTCGTAGATACCAGACTCGACCATATTCGTGCGAGTCAAAAACATCGCTTACAATTGTCACGGAACCTCAGAATGGCAGTTTATGCTCCCGAAACGCATCAAGGTCTTTGTTTCCAATAAACATCTCTACTGAGCCCAGCTGTGCCAGTACCTTTTCATGACTGTAGAGAACAGGATTTTGGAAGAAAAATTCATGGTCCAGTGGAAGGCTAGCAGTAGCCGAAACGCGTAGGCCGTCTGATTTAATGCACGTTATTTTGCACATGGTGTGTGAATAAAGAAACTTTTGAAAAATCCTACCTGCTTGCTGTGCCGTGACTTCTGCTGGGGGGGTCGAAGCAAGGAGAATCCAAGAAATAAATATATGTATGTATATTTTCCACCAGTCCTGATAACTATCCCAATAGCAGATATGCGGTATTCCAAAGGCACTTACAGGTGTTTGTATATGCAGAGGGAAACCTGGGACCCCAAAGAGAATACTGTTGTCATTGGAATATTGGGGCGGTTTGACATGTCCTGACCTCATAAAATACTATAGGGTAGTAAATTGCACATTGTAGTGGAGTGGACAGCCAGTGAATCCCAAAAGAAATGGCTATTTATGGATAAGGCTCTACCTTATGGAACCTCGCAAGGGTAGACAGTCAAAATATCGAGTTGTTAATGTCGATGTACCATAATATCGAGTCCAAAATATCGATGGTAAGAAATTTCGAAAACAAAAATATCGTCGTAGAAAATATCGATTTATGTGTGTGTCAAAAATATCGAAGACATGAATTTCGAAATCAGTAATATCGATGCTGAAAATATCGATAGTCAAAAATATCGATATGTAAAAGTGATGTTTTAAAGTATGTTAAGTAATGATTTATTTAAATGTTTATATATAAGATAATTTTTACATTTAATTTTATTATTTTTAGTTAGAAGTCTAGGAGCGGGATGTAGAGTTTATAGGGGATAAGGGTGGGTAGTGTATTAAAAAAGTATAGTGTAAATATGGAATAATAAATTTCGCATTTGAAGTAAATTTAAAAATTTGCGAAATTTTAATCAAAATATTTATAAATGCGAAATTTTATATAAAATTATTGAGTATTGTTAAATTATTTGTTCTTTGATTTTGGATATATATTATTAAATTGTGTAAATATATCTAAATATTTATTTTTTAACTAAATTATTGTATATTAATGTTAGGAGCGGGATGTAGAGTTTATAGGGGATAAGGGTGGGTAGTGTTTTAAAAAAGTATAGTGAAATTGTAAAATTTTAAATTTCGCATTTCCTTTAGATTTCAAAATTTCGATATTTAAAAAAATATTTTGGGAGTAGTCGAAATTTGATCGAAATTTAGGGAGTACATTAAATATTATGAATAATTTTTGTGTATGTACAAAAAAGAATTATAAATATTAAAATATTACATTAAATTTTTTTAATATTTGTACTATACATTTAGGAGCGGGATGTAGAGTTTATAGGGGATAAGGGTGGGTAGTGTTTTAAAAATATATAGGGTAATTCTATAAATTAAATTTTTGCAATGTCATATAAATTTGCGAAATTTCTAAAATTGAAATTAATATTTCGATTTTAGCGAAATTATATCGATTTTATTCGAATATAGTACTTATTTTTTAAGTTTGCTGTTGTCTATGTACTAAAATATATTTGTAATTATACTATTTTCATATATTTTCTAAAAATATTTGTCTATTTATGATATGAGTGGGATGTATATTTTCAAGGGGATAAGGGTGGGTAGTGTATAAACAAAGTATACTCTAATCATAGAAGTAAAAATTTCGCCTTGTATTTCATTTTTGTTTCGATTCGAAATTTAATATAAATATTATTTAAATACGAAATTATGAACACTATTAGGTTGTTGTTCTAAATTGAGGTATTTAGTGTATGTAGTAAAAAGAATCAAAAATATATAATGTAGTAGATATTAAATAAATAAATGTATCATATTTTTAGGAGTGGGATGTAGAGTTTATAGTAGATCAGGGTGGGTAGCTTTATCAAAGGTACATTTTGTGCCTTTAGGGTCTGTTTTTTGTGTATGTGCGAAGGGGTATTTTAAGTGTTCAGGGTCAGTTTTTGGTTTGTGGGTAAAGGGGTATTTTTATGTTTTTGGGTCAGTTTTTAGTTTGTGGGTAAAGGTGTTTTGTCAGGTTTCAGGGTCAGTTTTTAGTTTGTGGGTAAAGGGGTTTTGTGAGGTTTCTGAGTCAGTTTTCAGTTTGTGGGTAAAGGGGTCTTTTTAGGTTTCTGGGTCAGTTTTTAGTTTGTGGGTAAAGGAGTTTTGTGAGGTTTCAGAGTCAGTTTTCAGTTTGTGGGTAAAGGGGTATTTTTAGGTTTCTGGGTCAGTTTTTAGTTTGTTGGTGAAGGGGTTTTGTCTGGTTTCAGGGTCAGTTTTTAGTTTGTGGGTAAAGGGGTATTTTTAGGTTTCTGGGTCAGTTTTTAGTTTGTTGGTGAAGGGGTTTTGTCTGGTTTCAGGGTCAGTTTTTAGTTTGTGGGTAAAGGGGTATTTTTAGGTTTCAGGGTCAGTTTTTAGTTTGTGGGTAAAGGGGTTTTGTGAGGTTTCAGAGTCAGTTTTCAGTTTGTGCGTTAAGGGGTATTTTTAGGTTTCTGGGTCAGTTTTTAGTTTGTGGGTAAAGGAGTTTTGTGAGGTTTCAGAGTCAGTTTTCAGTTTGTGGTTAAAGGGGTATTTTTTGGTTTCTGGGTCAGTTTTTAGTTTGTTGGTGAAGGGGTTTTGTCTGGTTTCAGGGTCAGTTTTTAGTTTGTGGGTAAAGGGGTATTTTTAGGTTTCAGGGTCAGTTTTTAGTTTGTTGGTGAAGGGGTTTTGTCAGGTTTCAGGGTCAGTTTTCAGTTTGTGGGTAAAGGGGTATTTTTAGGTTTCAGGATCAGTTTTTTATTATAGGGGTACAGGGAAAACATAAATTAAGATTATATTTAAATTAAAATTATTATATTAAATTAAATTTAATGATATTACATTATTCATTTTTTTACATTTCATTTTTTATAGTAATTAATTATTATTTAATGTCCTGCAGTTACTTAAATTAATTGTTAATTGGAGTTGGAAGAGTAAATTTAATATGTTCTGTGTCCTGCACTTACTCTAATTAAATGGTGATTGCATTTCAAATTGTAAATTAATCACGGTTTTTGAGAAGCAATTACCTAAAGTAAATGGTTATTGGAGTCGGAATATTTAAAAATTTAATTATGTGTCTTTCAAATATTGATATTATATGTATATGGGTGTATGAATAATAATTTTTATAACTTCAGTATATAGTATGTTATTTATTTACATGTGGTATATAGAAATAGATAGAACATTACAGTTATAATACATTTGCAAAAATACATAAAAATGATTTTGTCATAGGTAATACAAAATAATGACACCAGTTTTCTTTCATGTAAATTTTTTTATTCAACACTTGAAATATATGAACATATATACATTTTATTAAGCTATCTTTGGTATACATATAAACAAAAATGTAGGACAATGTCCTTTTAATAATCACATTTTACAGTAATTTTCTTGACAAGTACTTTTAATTTGTAGAGAAAAAATGGTTAGTTCACATAATGCAATGTATGATATTATACATACATAATACTATTATTGTTTCTTATTAAAACTTCAACATGTGTAATGAAAAACATAATTCAACATTTTTTAATACATATAGTGATATACTGATGATGATATTAATATATGAACACTTTTACATTTATAATATAATATAAATATCCTAATTAGAACATGTACATCATCATCAATGATTCTTTTAACATTACAATATTCTTATGTATGATTATTATTATTAATAAATACGTTTTAATAATAACAATTTTCACATATTAGTCATATTGTAAACAATTAAATCTGATAAACAAATACAATATTACACATTTTGTTATATAATAATTTTAATAAATATTACATTAAATATTTTTATATGTTCATACTTAATGTAATAAATATTAAAAGTATGTAATATATAATTAATATACAGGCAAAAACATTTTCTATTCACAATATAATATACAATTTTTTTTACATTACACATAATTTCGAGCCATATATATAACAATTATCGACATTTATAGTAGTACTTTTCACAGTTACATATAATTTGGATTGTTTATTTTGTAACCACTCTTTGTCTTTTTGCGTTATTTTGGTAAAGGGAAAGTCGCGGTTGGAAGCAGATTCACTTTTGAGTAGGTACGAATCTACTTTTATATTGTTAAAGTATTGTAAATTATAATTAAAGGTTATATTTTGTTATTTTGGGGTTGGTAATTAAAGTATGACTATTTACATATAATGGAGTGGAA
This sequence comes from Lissotriton vulgaris, assembly GCF_964263255.1. Taxonomy (NCBI): domain Eukaryota; kingdom Metazoa; phylum Chordata; class Amphibia; order Caudata; family Salamandridae; genus Lissotriton; species Lissotriton vulgaris. Next base: position 4,189 of record NW_028249004.1, on the reverse strand, counting down.
TCAATACGTATTTTCGGTCACGAATTTTTGAGCCATTTAAAATAGTTGGAGTTAATTAGTATGTGGTATAATTTAATTAAATTATAAATAAATAGGAATGTTATGTTTATATATTCTGGGATACTCGTTAGTGTTATGTCGGTGGGATTGTTTAGCTGTTTTTTTTTCTCGTATTTTGAAACAGCTATTTCCGTTTCCGATAATTTTTTTTTAAGGGAAAGGAAGTGTGTTTCAGTTGTTAGAACGGAGATGATTTACATTCTTCCTTTATATTTTGAGTTCTGTGAAATATTTATCACACTTTAATATAACAGTCGTTATTTTAAATGGCATTTAAATAGTCGTTTAATTTGGATGATGGATAGTTTTTGCAGAGTTAAAGAAAACATAATTAATGATTTGTTGGATTAAGTCTTTGATATTTACACATTGTATTGTCGGTAAAGGATTATCTTTATGATGTTCTATTTAAAGGTAAGTTAGAAATTTATGTTATTTTATTTGGATGGAAGCAGTTTTTAAAAACAAATATTGTGATATAATAATATATTTATTTAGTCTTTTTAGAATAGTGTTAAAAAATAAATTAGACTAAATAAATATTTTTTTATTATATTAAAATATGTGTTTTTTTACATTAAGGATATTGTTTGATCTCTATCAATTAATTTAGTTATAGCAATTAGTTCAATGTTTTGGCTATCAATTTTAAATATTCCAGTCCTCTTGTTGTAGGATATAGTTGGACTTGCTGTTGAAGATATAAATACATTTGAGCAGTTTGTCTAGAGAGTTTTGGTTTCAGTTGTATGACTGATTGCTGCATACGTAGTTCCTGAAAGCTTTGCTCTTTTTGTATAGCTGAGACTAGCTTGTGTAATGTGGGTGTTGTACGTCCAGTAGAAGAGAGGAAGGCATTGTGCCAACCTTCAACAGCATTGTTCGTTTTTGCTTCTTGGTTGAGTGTTGGTAGATAGACATTCCACCAGGGAATTGCAAATTTTGGCTGGCGTCTGTGGCCTGACCTATGTAGTCTTCCTACCCAGTTGTCCTCAAAGTAATCTAAAAGTGGGGCGAGTCTTTGCTCATTTTGGGTGTAGAAAGGACTTTCAATTAACAAATTGTAATGTTCGGCCACATCAGTTACTGGTACATATGCCAGAGCAATGAGATGTTTGATCTGGTATGCAAAATGTATATTTGTTGCATACTCAACACTAAGGGCAGATTTTTGTAAATGTCTCCAGAGACATTGATTGAAATGAAAATAACATCCTTGAATGGATGTGTGTGGGTAACTTTTCAAAATAGAATTAATCATAGCTTGCTCGAAGTCTATGATGATTTTCATTGGGAAGTAGTCAGAACTTTGTTCCTTTATTTTTTGTAAGATTTCTGAGTAAGTAGTGGCTTGTTTGTTTGGTAATAAACAATATATGAAGGGGATACAGGTATTATGATATTGCCCATGAATTGTGTATAACTGGTAGAAAGGTTTTGGGCATATAGAAAAAGTACCATCCATCATCCAAGTAGTACTTTCAGTTAATTTCTTTATATTGTTATTAGTTGCAAACATTATTATTCTTTTGTCCTTGCTATGATTATCATAAAATATAAATGGCTCGTCATTATGAGTAATTACAAGCTATGGCGGAATTATGACTTCTTCAAAAGTTTTAGGAGTTGGTATATTGGGTCTACTTGCTTTTTTTGTTCTTGCTATAGTTCTTTTAATGGTAGCAATAGATGGTAGCTGACCTCTTGCTTCTTTGGGAACTTTAGGTAGTAAATCTTTCAGAATTACGTTGGTAGGTAGTTCTGATCTGGTACTTAATTCCTTGATATTTTCAAGAGTGGATCTCACTTCTATTTCCGAGATGTTTGGTGGGTGATTATGTTCAGTGGTATTTATAACACTAGTTTCCCTTGTTGTAGCACGGCCATAGCATTTATTGGAGTAATATTTTGTACACTTCCAATTCACTTTAAGGTCTTTTTGTTTCTCCTGAGTATAAATGTAGCCCATATAGCATAACAAAAATTTGCCTTTCTGAGATGTAATAAATCTTGCATCATCAGTCATTCTTGACTTCTGGTATCTAGAAAAGTTAATATACAAATATTAATACAATCTGAAATGTATAAAAGATTTTAAATAAAGCTAGTATTCTTCTAGTAATTTACTTACCACCAGTAATGTTCTATTTATCGAAAGTAGATGCTTGTTCAGTTAGATGTTGTTATTCTATTGCCACGGTCTGTTGAGAAATAATTAAGTATGTTATAGGAAAAGTTACAATTTTTTTCTTGGTAACTTTTGTTTTACGTTATAACGTCTCTAAAAATAGTTTTGTTTATTTGAATTTAAAAAGAGAAATTTCCAAGATTATACTAACAGATGCATAAAAAGAGTCATTTTTATTTCTAGTACATTCTATAGAGTTTATAAAGACTAGTTATGTTTTATTTATGAACTTACCAAGAGAATTATAGTAGTAGCAGAATGTTTGTTCTTTGATGTGAATTATCTGTTTTCTGTACCTTTGAGTTCTGTTTAGAGAGAAAGTTGATGAAAATTACTAATGCGTTTATATGTAATATAAATAATACACATTTGTTATAAAGCATTGTTACTTAATATTTAAAAAGAACCGGGGATGATACATGTATTATGAGTAAAAGCACAAAAAAACATATTTAAGAACAGGAAGATTATACTAACAGATGCATAACAAGAGGCATTTTATTTCTAGTACATTCCATAGAGTTTATAAAGACTAGTTATGTTTTATTTATGATCTTACCAAGAGAATTATAGTAGTAGCAGAATGTTTGTTCTTTGATGTGAATTATCTCTTTTCTGTACCTTTGAGTTCTGTTTAGAGAGAAAGTTGATGAAAATTACTCATGCGTTTATATGTTATATAAATAATACACATTTGTTATAAAGCATTGTTACTTAATTGCTAAAAAGAACCGAGGATGACACATGTATTATCAGTAAAAGCACATTAAAACATATTTAAGAACAGGAAGAAAATATTTTTTACACAGCATTGTAACGTTTTTTCCTCACAAAATTCTGGCTTCACACTATGTATTAAGATTTACAGGCTAAGAAACAAAGTATAGAGTTTTAAATTAGGCCAATAATTGGCAAAGAACGTTAAGTAAATGTTAAACATATGTAGATACCTTTTTTAAATTTAAAGTGTCCTGTATCTTGAAGTTGAAGTATAACTTGATTTGTTTGTAGAGTCTGTTTAAAGGTAAAGTACATAAAGAAATAACAAATTAGGTTACAAATCTTGGTCTATAATTAATAGACAAAAAAATTAGAATTTATTAATAGAGCTATATGATTACTTACTTGTAGTTTCAGGACGAATTTTCTTGAAGAGAAGAATATAGATGGTGCTCCCAAAATTGGCAGTGTGTGGTCACGAAGAATATTTCCTGCAACTTGTATGGCTGTTTGTGATTGGTTTATATAGTCTATGTGTAATTAAGTTTGCCATCTGATTGGTCAGATATGTAAAGACGAGTTACTATTGGTTAGTTTGAATTTTTTTTAAGTAAAACATTTAAGATATATCTTCTTATATAGTTTATGTTGAGGAATTGAAATGATATATTTATGTAAAATAAAAGTCTTGTAATAAATAAAGATTATGTAAAATGAGTACTAAGTATTAAATAAGTATGTTTACAAAGAGTTTATATACAAATTTCGTCAGTTTGCGAAAACACAATATTGTACACTAAATGTTACTTAATAATTTGAAAATACATTAGTGAAGTCATTAAAAATGTGTGTATTACTTAGAGAATAGATTTATTGGTGTTATATATAAAAAATGGAGTATAATTTAGCTATCGATATTTTGATATTGACGAAAATAGTGCTATCGAAATTTTTGTATTCGATATTATTGTAGTGTGGTATATGTAGTATTGAGTGTCGATATTATGGTATTCGAAAATAATGCTAACGATATTTCTGTAGACGATATTTTTGTGCATCGATATAGTTTGCTCGATATTATTGTAGTTTTCATGTTAAGTATAGGGTGTCGATATTAGTGCTATCGATATTAGAGACTCGATGTTATAGTAGGTCGATTTTTTTGTAATCGATAATCTGTCAGTGATTCCCTGGCAAGACTGAAGAGATGGCATCACCTCC